>NC_141023.1:43112500-43117500 GCF_052040795.2 Danio rerio | reverse complement strand
AATTCTGATGTTCAAAAGGGGGATCTGGATAAACCGAATTATTCATACTTGTGTACAGTATGATAAAATAAGTTTAAGACACAAAGAAAATAACATTCAAAGATTCCCAAACTTCTAAAAGCACTTTTTGTAAGATAGAGGGATAAAAGGCTACATCTTGAGACATTTTTAAAGGGTTCATTAAAATTTAAACATTGAAATGCAGTGGGGTGCTATTTGGGCTCGAGGTCAAGAGACGAACGGATTATATAGTTCCTCATAATAATATTAATTAAACAATTTGCATGCTAATAAGGTAACAATTATCAGGGCCTCTGTTGAAAGATTCGGGTTATTACAACACGCCAATCCGAGTGCCAAGGGTCAGGGAGTGAGTGGGAAGCGAAATTTCAGCTCAGATTAACATTATGACAACTCCAGACACTGGCCAAATAAAGTCGAATTAATTCTCTGTAATGAGAGGGGAGACAGGACGTCCTCTTAAAGCGGTGGGATTGATTACCATTCTGTATTCAAAAACACAGTTAATTTGCCTAAATTTAAGACATATATTCTGCGGTGGATGATAAGATGAATTATTGCTAGTAATAGAGTAAAATGTTCCAGGCCACCATAACTGGGATTTAATTAAAAATCTGAAAATATTATAAACAATTATTATTTACATACTTCACAGTATTTTCTCACTGTTATTTTGTATTTGGTTTCCATAATGACACTGTCGGGTTGCAGGATTATTATTATTTTCAATAAAATATTAATTAATACTCCTGGGACAGCTGCTCACAGTAATAAACCAATATTGTTTCAGAGGTGTAGTGTTGTAAGTTGAAGCATGCATTATATTATACACAATGACCACAAATAAACCGCGCGCGATCTGTACATTAGTTGTTTAAATGACATTAATTACACCGGAACGCTATGGCTGGGGGAATATATCTAATTTTCTGTTAAATGTCGAGTGGCTTCTAATTAGCTATTCATGTAATTAAAAGTTCATTTATTCCTCCAGCAGTATCAAATGAGTGGGTTCGCATCATTCCCTCTCTCCTTATATTTAAAGCGACTCGTGACGCTTCGAAATTAAATCTGACAACTCTGTTTGACGAATATCTTCGGAATGACTGGTGGCAAGTTACCTGAGAATCACCACATAAATAAAAATACTATTGTCGGTCAATTTTGTCAACATTGCGCTATGAATCTTACCTCCTCGCATGGCAACATTTCGACTTCAATCGCAACGGGTGTGTATTTGTTTTCCCTCGTTTTCCTTTTCTTGTTTGTGTTTGTTTGTGTACAAAAGATTTGAAATGAATAGAGGGACATTGTCTCAAACGGTGATGAATCTGCCGCTCTGTGTGGCTGCAGTCCGAGGTGAGATTTCAGTGTCTATTTAGCGTTTAACTGGGTATCAAATCTGATCGCTCTCCCTCTAAGGCCCCCTGTGTAGTCGTGATGTAGTTCTTATCAAAGCCCTCCTGTCTTGTTGTGACAGCTCTGATATTGTTTATTGAGGTGGATGTCAGGTTTAATTAGCAATCGATATGGAAAGCGTTTTCAGACCACGTCTCTGACGTCAGCGCCGATTAACGCTTCTCATTGGTCTCAAATTCCCAGAGCCTAAGCTAATTATTGGAAGCTTCGTGTTGATAAAGAACAGCTCATCCTACTCTCCACATCATGTCCCCTCCTCGCCGGCCACTCTCGCTGCATGTTTTTTAAATTCACATCACCAACCACCAGACGTCGTTTCCTTTTGCCTGGGAGATGATGGACAGCAGGATACTGGATCCACCTCATGCCCAGTTCGGAGGCTCGCTCGGTGGGATGGTGAGCTTTCCGTACCATCTAAGCCACCATCATGTGTACGAATTAGCCGGTCATCAACTTCAATCTACAGCCGCGGTTCCTTTCTCAATAGACGGATTACTTAACGGCTCCTGCACGGCTTCTGTGGTGAATTCTAACCCCCTCTTGTCGTCTGGCTGCGGTATGAATGGAGATAACCAGCAGTACAAACTGACAGGTAAGCAAACAAACCCATGCCTCTAACTAGCAATGCGACTCGGACAATAACGGGATAAATTCATGTTTTTGTTGTAATGTTCTAAAGCAAATATTGTTATCAGTCATAAATCTTTGAATAATTGCCCGAGGAAACAAAAGAAAGCATTCACCCGTTGTTCAAGCTAGTTTAGTAGTATTTAAGAGACTGACTTAAAAAAAAAAAGAATAGCTTGTATAAAATATTTTACACAATCGCTGACAGCACCTATACTTCTTTTTTCTTATGTTCTTATTTTTGTCATAAAAAAATAATAATCCATGGCTTTCTTTTTCTCTTTTTCCTTTCTGACACATAAACTAGCCTAACAGTAAAGGCTCATGCAGAAAAAAAAACACTAACAAAATATTTAAGTTGACCCGCTGTTTTGGTGATCATAATAACTGTGCACGGTATACGCGATGTTAATTTATTGTTTCTTACATAGATTCGGGGGATCCAGACAAGGATAGCCCGGGTTGTAAAAGAAGACGAACTCGTACCAATTTCACTGGCTGGCAGCTGGAAGAATTAGAGAAGGCTTTTAATGAAAGTCACTATCCAGATGTGTTCATGAGGGAAGCACTTGCTCTAAGATTGGATTTGATAGAATCAAGGGTGCAGGTAAATACACTTAAATAATTTTTCACATGCATGGTGTGCAGGTATTAAAATCACATGAATTTAAATATTTTGTCAACACAAGATGGTTTATGTATAAGCCCGTTTTTATTTCTGCTCGGTGTGTTTGATTCACTATAGTAGTAAATTTTGTACTGCTAATTTTAGAAATTGTTGTTTTAAATTTACACTAGCTTCTGTATTTATTGACAAGCTATCATGGGTTTGAAATTGTCTTTCGTTTTATACTGTGTTTCGAAGATAACACAGTATAGGCCCTCTTTTCAGAAAAAAACAATATACAGAAAATGTTTAATATAGTATTACCATCTTATACAGTTATTTTAGTGAAAAGTTTTTTTTTTAATTCGAGGTAAAATTTAAATGAATTATTTTAGATAATTCTTAAAAAAAAAAAAAAATATATATATATATATATATATATATATATATATATATATATATATATATATATATATATATATATATATATAAATGTAATAGATGCAGGCTGTGATCTTATAAAATCTCATCTGAACAAAGCACATGTTTCAGTGTGTTTGTCTGTTTATCGTAACAGTCTGAATTAGCAGTAACATTTGACCTATAAATCAAAACCCATTGCATAAACACTGTATGTCGCATGTTGTAATTAATTTATGTTATTTATGTTATTGGATGCGGCCTGCCTTTGGAGCAGCATTCACGTTTATGTGTGAAAGGGGTATCACTATTATTTTGAAATTGTGGTTGTTTGGATACTTAAGTTTAATTTTCAATGTATTACAACAATATTACAATTCTAATACAAATTAAATTAATATACAACTCCCCATAAAAAGACTGGCATTGCGATTTTTTCTAAATACATAATATTTATATATAATAATATTTATAATTACTTTGAAACTACATTTATAAATAGATATGCATATATATATATATATATATATATATATATATATATATATATATATATATATATATATATATATATATATATATATATATACTACATTTATATAAACTATATATAAAATACTATACAAAAACTACATTTATAAATATATATATATATATATATATATATATATATATATATATATATATATATATATATATATATATATATATATATATATATATATATTCATGTAGGTGTGTGTGTGTGTATGTGTGTGTGTGTGTGAGAGAGAGAAAGAGAGATTATTTGTACAAGTTAGTATATGTACATGACAAATATAATTTACATTGCGATTTATAAGTCTTATATTTTATGTACTTTTTATAGGCTATATTTTGACAGGCCTAGAAATATTTTACAGACACGAAAATTAATGTTTCTTTTTTCGTGTCTAGGTATGGTTTCAAAACCGCAGGGCAAAATGGAGAAAAAAGGAAAATACGAAAAAAGGGCCCGGGCGACCTGCACACAACTCTCATCCAACGACCTGCAGTGGTGAGCCAATGGACCCAGAGGAAATTGCACGCCGAGAACTAGAGAGGCTAGAGAAAAAGAAAAGGAAACAAGAAAGAAGGCTTTTAAAGTCTCAAAACAAACTCCTTCCCGGGGACTTATTTCACACCCCAGGATCTGATAGTGACAGTGGCTTGTCACAAATTACGGACTCTGAACAAAGCCTCCATTGCGACATGGGCCGAAACCAAACGCAACCAAGCTGTGACCAAACTCCACAGAAACTCCAGAACCAAAGAAACGCAGACCAAGACGCGAGTGGATCCGAGCTGGACTCGTCCGACAGCGGTCAGCAGTCAAACCTGTGCTCCAACAGTAGGTCTTCCGCTCTTCAAAAACTGAACCCTTTCAGTGTGGAAAGCCTCCTGTCAGACTCCAGGCCGAGGCGCAAGCCGCCCATGGACTTTCCAGTGCCGACTCCACGACCTTTGATAGGCAAAGGACATTTTTTACTGTACCCAATTACACAACCCCTCGGTTTCATTGTTCCACAGACTGCTTTGAAGAGCACAGCACCAGGTCCTGATACTGAGAATGGCCAGAAAGGGCCTGCTACTGACATTACATTTGCTGGAAACCCAGGACACAGGAACGCCAAGGAGAACAACAGTGTAAACAACAACAGCGGCGCGCGAGCAATCAAAGGCCAGGTCAGTCAGTCGGGCAACATATCGTGTTCAACACAAAGCAGTTCACCACAGACTACCATTAATGGTCACTCGGCGGGCAGCTGTAACGAAAGATGCCCACAAGATATAGAGTTAGAACTCGTCGATCCAAAGTCTCCACAGTCGGAGAAAAAGGAGCAGTCGTTACCAGACTATCCACCACAAAATTCAGAATCAGCGACAA
>NC_141023.1:41842500-41965000 GCF_052040795.2 Danio rerio | reverse complement strand
GGCTAATACGGACGCACACAGGGTTAACTATAGCAGCACCCATATCACGTCTTTTCCGCTTGCAAGTTTGTTATTTGTAATGTAAGAATATATGACAATATGCGGGCGCACTTGAGTCTTTCTGGGCGCACACAGTAGAAAACATCTCACGGTGAGAGTTGTGCGTGCCTTTCAGTGCTATGTAAACAAAAGATATGTTAGACAAATTATTATTAAAATGATTACGTATGCATGAATGCAGATGGCAATAACAGTTAATCTAAATAGCTACTTACCTAATATAAAGCTTGAATTTACATTAGACGTGATAACAGTAAAACATGATTATTCTTCAGACTATATAATCGTACAACCAAAATCTATAATTGTTGCATCCCTAATTGTTATGCAGTTCAAACATATGAATGTGTCTGAATGTAGAAGAAGCCTACTTCAGCAATGCACTGCTTTTGTTGTGCTCTGAAATACAACATTTGAATGTTTGTAAAAAAAAAAAAGTCTATTGTACAATACACTGATATTATGTAGTTTCAAAATACAATATATTAACATTTTAATATAGAAAAAGTCAACATATGTGTCTTAAGGAGCAAAAATATACAGCATATGGGCTCTTATATGCTGTTGTGTCATCACTCATATAGCAAGTCATATCTCTCCGGCCCTTCGTTTGGAATGCTTTTCATGAACCGGCCCCCATGACAAACTAATTGAATAGCCCTGCTTTACAGCACTGCTGACTGACTGACTGACTGACTGACTGACTGACTGGTTGATTGGTTGATGGGTGGGTGGATGGATGGATGGATGGATGGATTGATTGATTGATTGATTGATTGATTGATTGATCAATCTTTTCATTATAGGCCTCTGCATTGCAACATGTAGTCAGTTATCAGGCTGTCCAATTATCAAAATCATCCCAGTGAACTAATTTATTTAGTTTTCATCTCTAAAAATGATACAAACATGTTGATACATTCACAACAATTGATACAAGAATTGATAGTGATAGCCAAAGTGATAGTACAACAATCAATTTTTGAACATACAGATTCAAAACATACAGTTGGGGCATAGAAAATCCAGCATTGGGGTTATATTAATTTAAATAAATGTCTTTCTAATAATAAACATTGTGAAGACATAGGTTTTATGTGTTGTTGTAGTTGTTGTCATATTCTGATGTATATTGAGTTTTGTAAATAATTTAAATTTGTATTTATATTGGTTTATAGGCCTATAACATCTGGCAAAGGACTACCAATAAAAACTAGCCTTTAGGCTAATTTGGGTACATTTATGTTATTGAGGAATGTTGATTAATGTAGAATGTCCATTGTTGTGAAATAAATAAATAAACTAAAGTTTTAATGCTGCCATCACACTAGAATTTGAGCTTGCAGTTCTGTCGTTCTGTCATACGGTGCTGTAAAAAGGGGCAGGACTAAACAAGATAATTAACAAAAAGCAAGAGATTGGTCCATATTTTATATTTTAGTACAGAGAGGACATGTTTTGATCTTTGATTGGTCTCATGCAGTGACATGATGCAATTTCGCAGGTCAAAGTTCACCAAGTTTGAACTTCGCAATGCAGAGACATGTGAAATTTGTCGAACAAGCTTGCGTTTCTAGTTTGTCACATTTGCATGCACATGAATGGAAATCTATGGCACAAAATGTGCATTATTACCACAGCTTAAGACTGGAGAAACTTCTCTTTGTGTTTTTTAAATATCAGGTCAGGAATAATATCACATTGTAAAAAAAAAAACATGGTCACATACAACCCTTTTCATAAAAGTCTTGTCTTTGTAGTTTACAATAATAGTATCTTTTCCAAAAAAGAGTTTTTGATCCATAAACACTGTGGATGTGTTATTGAACATCCAAATTGCAATCAAAGGTTTCGGTTTTTAGATGAAAAAAAAATGTGTGGAAAAAGTGTGTGAACATGGCAGTCCTATCTGCACTCAAATAATCAGTCCTAAACAAGGTGGTTTCAGCCTAGTTCTGTTTCTGGAACGGTTCACTCAAAAAGTAAGAAAAAGCCATCTAAACCACAGTTGTTTGGATGAACATTTGGGAACGACTGTTCAAAATAAATGAAACACTGATTAGAACATGATTTTCCAAAAAATAAAAGTAAAAATTAATGGTATAATGACAAAACAATTACAAAAATAAAATAATAACAATGATAAAAACAGGCTGTTTTATGTCAATCTCACAGATGAATGATATGAGTGAGACCCTGAATCATACACAGGTGAAAGTGCACATGATATGTTTTCATTTGTTTAGAAATATTCCCTTGTTACAGTCAACTGAGCAAAAAAGAAACATGAAAATCCCATTTTAGATTAAAGCCAAGGATCAACAGGTATATAAATGCAGTAAAAGGACAAGATATCTTATCATGATTGTGTGCACAGCACAGAGAGAAACATCTTATCAATATAATATCACATTAATATTATCAGGGCTCTAAGGCTCTCGTGCCGCCTCTACATCACACTCACAATAAATATGATCATTAGGATACATGTGAAAGATGGAACATGTTGTTTACTGATAAAAATTGCACTAAAATAAAAAAACACAAAATACACAATGTTTTCTTTCTCCTTGTCTCTTCTGCTATGTAACAAAGCATGCAACCTGCTACAGCTGCAATTCTGTTGCATATAATATGTGTAGCCTTAGTACTGTCACGACTCTGTCCCAGTCATTCACCTCGCTGGCCAGCAGAGGTCACCATCACTGGACTTTTAACATTACGTCATGCTCATACACTGATTGCTACACACACCTGCAGCTCATCCGACTGATGATCCACACACTCATATAAGCAGCTCACACACTCACTCCTTTGTGAAGTCTTGTTCTGCCCAGCTGACATTACTGAGTGGTATCTCCTTGCCTGAGCTCCCGTGTATTACCTAGACTGTTTCTCAACCTTGCCTTGCCTGCCGCCAGCCTTGAACCTTGCTTGTTACCTTGACTTTGATCCACGCCGCCTGCCCAGAACCCAGCCTGATATCTCGTCTCTGACCCACACTTCCTGCCTCTGACCCATGCCTGTTATCACACTCCTTGACAGCCAGCTGCCAGCCCTTAAACCCATTATAACTACGTTTGTTGTGTTTGCACGCATGTGCGTATTGTGTGATTGTGATTTAAACTGTGTTAAATAAATATACTGCAAATGAATCCCTCCGTGTCAGACTCCTCGTTACAAGTACAATGTCCTTTAGAAAACTATGGAGAATTCCCATTGACCTGGTCATACAGCCGGTAAGGAGCACCACTTCCACAAGCATCTTCTTAGGGAATGAGTAAAAAACATTCTCTCAATCTTTGCAACACAGAAAACTGTACATTTTTGGGATTCCAGTAACGTCAACATGACACAACTGTTCATACCAGTTATAAATATAAATACAGTTTTCAGAGTGAGACAGAATTATTAGCCCCCTTTGAATTTTTTTTTTCTTTTTTAAATATTTCCCAACCTATGTTTAACAGATCAAGATAATTTTTACAGTATGTCTGATAATATTTTTTTCTTGAGAGTCTTATTTGTTTATTTCAGCTAGTCTACAGCACAAACCATCTTTATACAATCACTTGTCTAATAACCCTTACCTGCCTAGTTAACCTAATTACCTTAGTTAGGCCTTTAAATTGCCCTTTAAGCTGTGTAGAAGTGTCTTGAAAAAAATCTAGTAAAATATTATTTACTGTCATCATGGCAAAGATAAAATAATTCAGTTATAAGAAATGAGTTATTAAAACTTATGTTTAGAAATGTGTTGAAAAAATCATCTCTCCGTTTAACAGAAATTGGAGAAAAAAAATAAACAGAGGGGCTAATAATTCTGACTTCAATTGTGTGTAACAAAATTAAGCATACAATAACATCCACTTTCTCTCTCACGAAACATAAACCTTGCTTTCAGAACATTCTTAAATTCTTAACATGAATTAATACATCAAGATAGTGTTTTTAAAATAAACTCAGTAAACACATCATTATAAATCATAATACATTTTAGGTATATGACTGATTTACATGTTTTTTTAGATTTTGAAATGCAAGGCATGCATGTTTTGGGTTGCTTTTGTGTATAGAGAAAACCAATGCCAGAGTAGTGTGTTTTATTTTGTTTTATTATTGTTTTTTTTTTTTTTTTTTTTTTTCTGAGCAGCACCAGAATCAGCTGTTTGTCAGTCTTACATGAATGCTCTAAAATTTGGTTTCTATTCATTTTACTGGACAATGGAAAAAAATGTTTGGAGATTTTCAGCTCAGGATTGACTTTTTTTTTCTAATTTAGGCGCTCAGTACGCTCCTGCAAAAACACAAGGTTTCCAGGGTGCAAACAGTGCACAGAACATTCACTCCAAATAGAAAGCAAGTTTAAAAAGGCCCTTTTCACTACAAGACAAAAAATCTGTTCTGCAGTGATGAGAATAACAGCACTATAAATAAATCGTGTTAGTAACAGCGATACTTTCAGTAACAAGTAATTAAATGAGTTACTGTTTCTCCTATTACAACACCATTATCATTACTGACAATAAATGAGCTTTACTATAATTTAGAACACTGAAGTGGTTTTCATGCGAGTAGCAACTCTGGGTGAAGCATGTGTTCAGGGTTGGGGCGGGACACATAACCAACCAGTGATGATGATTGGTGTTTTTGTGAACGTGGTGTAACTGAGAGCATGTTGATTGGCTTAGACAGAGTACAATTCCATCGTTTGCAAATCAGAGGCAGAGTAGTGCAGGTTCAAACACAAGAACAGTCAGTGGCACACACCAACAACCAGGAGTCAGAATGATGGCAAATCCAACAAGTTCAAAGGTAACTTTTGCAAACTGGAAATATAAGCACAAAATTTCCCTTGATAAGATGAAAGGCAAGAATGTTATTGTATCGTGCAACTTATGCCCAGGAAAAAGAAAAGAGTCTCTCTGCATTGGAGACAAGTAATTCTAATCTAATGAAGCACCTCACATAGTCACATTCCTCCACAAAATTAGTGGCTATGCAGGTGATAACGTGAGCTCCTCTACCAAAGGAGACAAAGCCATAACGTCAAAGCAAATATAACTTAATTTTTCTCCACCGCAAACACTCCTGAAAGCACAGGACGTCAACACAATGTCATACTGATGTTGCACTCCAATGTACCCCAACATTGTGGGGGCTGTTGGATTTTGTTTGGAAATAAAAATCGGGTTGACGTCAAAACCAATGTCAGACCAAAGTCAACCTAAGATCTACCTAAAATCAACCAAATAGTTATATATATATATATATATATATATATATATATATATATATATATATATATATATATATATATATATATATATATATATATATATATATATATACATAATGTGTTCTGTGTGATCAGTGACTAAAAATGGCTTGTTGATATGACTGCATCATCATCATCATCATTTTCATCTGCTTGTCCGACCAGGTCGAGGGGGCAGCAGTCTTAGGAGAGAACACCAGACTTCCCTCTCCCCAGAGACGTCCTCCAGTCCCTCCAGGGGGACCCTGAGGTGTTCCCAGGCCAGGTGTCCTGGAGGCATTCGAAACAGATAGCCGAGCCACCTCAGCTGACTTCTCTTGATGTGGAAGTGCAGCTGCTCTACTATAAGCTCCTCCCAGGTAACAGAGCTACTCACCCTGTCTATAAGGGTGCGCCCTGCCACCCTGCGAAGGAAACTCCTTTCAACCACTTGTATCCGAGATATTGTCCTTTCGGTCATGACCCAAAGCTCATGACCATAGGTGAGAGTAGGAACGTAGATTGACCGGTAAATTGCAAGCTTTGCCTTTTGGCACAGCTCCTTCTTAACTACAACGGACCTGTACATCAACCGCATTACTGATGCCACTGCACTGATCTGCCTGTCAATCTCACACTCCATCCTTCCCTCACTCATGAAGAAAAACCCTAAGATACTTGAACTCCACCTGGGGTAAGGACTTTCCTTCAATGTGGAGATGGCAAACCACTTTTTTACGGTGGAGATATGACAGCAATAATTCTAAATGAATATCCGGTAATAATTATAAGAATAATTAATACAATCCCTCTCCATCATGCTGCCCTTTTTGTTGTGTTGTGCTTGTGTTGCCACCAAGCAACCAGCTAGTTCTTCTATATGCACATGCTGGTCCTTATAATTACCATTAACTCCTTGGAAAAGAGTAAGTTTCAGAATATCTTATAATTTAGGCCAATAATCACGATGATTTCATTCTACTATTTTCTCATTGTATCTATAAAGAAAGTGTGATTGAGGACTCCAATTATCAAGCCAACCAGATTTCCTTCTATTAAGTTGAAAAAATCTCTCTTGCCTGTATCTTTCTCTTCATCGACTTATGGCTCGATATAAGGCAGGCACAATATCTCAAGCACAATCCCTGCTGCTTTATCACATGGCCACAATCCAAGTCAAATAAGACTAACAATTTTACTGAACATATTGCACAATAAAGCTGATAAAAAACTCTGAAGACATTTGGGAGCATTTGGGTCTCTGTGCATCAGGTTGCAAAGATAGAGATGTAGATAACTCTATTCTCAAGAGAGACAGGAAAGCAAGGGTATCTTAACTGCCTGTTTAGCAGAGATGTGGTCGCTGTGATAGAATTTAATGGATAGGATTCGCTTTTCTCTTTTATCTGTTGTGATGAGTTGTGTAAAAAAAAAAAAGAGAGAGTGGGCAGAAAGAGCAAAGCCGTCTAGTCTGGGAGTTGGACGAGATCCACGCGATGATTCATGTTCATTGTCCGGTCTAAATGCGTGAGACTCCCTAATTAAAGTGTTGCATATGCTTTCAAATCCAACAGGTCAACGGGCTCTCAGATCTCTCCGGAGCAAATCAGAGACAAAACACTGCTCGGATTTACAGCTTTCCTTTGTAGTGTACAACAAGTTTGAAACTAATTGTTTCACACATCACGAGTGGGAAGCGCATATCATTCGGAACCCATAATAACAAGTTTCACAATTCACAAGCAGATTGACAAAAGAAAATAAGAAGTGGAAACTACTAGGCTTTGTATACATGAGCTGATTAATGATTGGCTTTTATTTGAGAATGTCTAACCATTCATGCATTAATTTCCCTTTAGCTTAGTCCCTTATTTATTAAGGGTCACCACAGCGGAGTGAACCACCAACTATTCCAGCATATGTTTTATGCAGTGGATACCATTCCAGCCGCAACCCAGTACTGGGAAACACCTATGCACTCTTACACTTACACACACACTCATGCACTACAGCCAGTTTTGCTTACCCTATTCACATATAGTGCATGTCTTTGGACTGTAGGGGAACCGGAGCACCCTAAGGAAACCCACGCAAACATGAGAAGAACATGCAAACTGGCCCAGCCGGGACTCGAACCAGTGACCTTCTTGCTGTGAGGCTACAGTGCTAACCACTGAGCCACTGTGCCACACAATTTTTTTTTTTTTTTACATTGTTGTCACGTTTGGTCAGTAGATCAGAAAAAGGTGGAATTTTTGGGCTGTTCTGTGGCACACTTTGCATAACAAAAGCAGTTTTCTATTTGTATTATTTACTATGTGGATATGTGGTCAAAAGTGGACAAACTCTTAACTGTTTTTCCCCACTAGCTTTTACACAAGTATATAACATCATTCTCTTCTGATCTGATTGTCATATATACCAGGTGTAAACTGGACAGAGGTCCTGAAATGATGTACTACATTTGTAGGATTAATTCTATTCCAACTTAATATAGTTTTTGCTGCTTAACACTTTTGAATTCCATTGACTTCCATTGTATTGACAAAAAAAGAACTTTCTGTGTTTAAAATGTGAATCTATGACATGAAGATAAGTAAATGATGTCAGAATATTTCTACATATAGGCAATTACTATTGTCAAATGAAAATTGAAAATTGCTTTAAAAAATGTTGCCTCATTTTACAACTGTGTAATTGTAATAATACGGAAGGCACAAAAGACAATTTTAAATAGCAATGACGATAAAGTATGTTGTATTATATCTTAATTCTTGCACGTTCAACAGTACATTATCATTGATCCGAGTTGTGAGAGGAAATAAAAACAACTTGACTTCTAGTTGATCACTTGGAAAAGTGTCAGAAGGTAGATTTTTCTGATGAATCATCTGTTGAACTGCATCTCAATCATCACAAATACTGCAGAAGACCTACTGGAACCTGCATAGATCCAAGATTCTCACAGAAATCAGTCAAGTTTGCTGAAGGAAAAATCATGGTTTGGGGTTACATTCAGTATTGGGGCATTAGAGATCTGCTGAGTGGATGGCAACATCAACAGCCTGAGGTATCAAGACATTTGTGCTGCCCATAACATTACAAATCACAGGAGAGTTCAAATTCTTAAACAGGATAGCGCTCATTCTCATACTTCAGCCTCCACATCAAAGTTCCTGAAAGGATAGAAGGTCAAGGTGCTACAGGACTGGCCAGCCCAGTCACCAAAGGTGAACATTATTGAGCATGTCTGGGGTAAAATGAGAAGGAGGCATTGAAATTTAATAAAAAAGTTCTTGATTAACTCTGGGAGTCCTGCAAGATCGCTTTCTTTGCCATTTTAGATGACTTTATTAATAAGTTATTAGAGTCGTTGCAGAGATGCGAGGATGCAGTTCTCCAAGCTCAATTGAGTCATACATATTAAATCTTTTTCCACTGCACAACACTTTATATTCTATACTGCATTATTTCTGTTAAGTGACAAGACTTTTGTTTAAGCAAAGTCAGACCTTATTGTCCCAATTAAATAACTAAAAATCAAGACATGATCATGTTTTATTTTGGTTAAACGTAATCTAGAGGCCTTTGCCTTTCATATAAGCCACTTCTAATAATAACAATTGATATAATAGAAGTCAAGTTATTAATTTTTGTTTCAAAAAATTGGATAAGCAACAAGACCTTTGACAGGTAATTGATAAAAATAATTTCCTATTTGTGTGAGTCACACTAAATTTAATTTAATATTAATTGAAGCTACTATGGCCAATATTCATTTAATTGCAATCAACGTGCAGGTAAATGTTTAAAACATTACACTCAGTTTGCAAATAAGTCCATTCATTTAAAGAATATAAATTAATTTATAACATTATGCTGAGGCAAACTTTTCACAGGAGCAATTATACTAAATCCAGTTCATCTCAGCAGTTTATAGCTGCAAACTGATTTACCTAAATTAATTAACATTTATTTGTAAATGTTTTCCATGCACATGTAAATATATCCTTTTTTTACATTTGTTTGCCATTCAAGAAACACTGTATTATAACAGAGGAAATGCTGTGAGCGTAAAAACGTCCTCTTGATGTTTCAGCTAAATTTTTGCATGCACTCACAGATTCAGGATGTAGGAAATGGGTCTACATGGCATGTGAGCCACTAATTTGAAGAATTGTATGAAAACAGTACAAGACTGCGAAGGATGTGACTAGCATCCACTATGTAAGGGTCCAATTACATGAGATTTAGAAAAGATTTAGAAACAGTCTCCACTACATGGCGCTCCAGATCTACTGTGTGTTGATTATTGCAACTGTCAATAGCACAGTCATTAATTGAATAAGATTTGATATCACATTGTTGTACATGCATAGTACTGTACATCCCAAACCAACAATACTTCATCACAAAGGATTGTGAGCATTGTAAATATTGCTCAAATAGTAAAAAGAAGAAAAAGAAATATAAAACATTTCACTAAAACCAATTGCAGCCACTGCCCAGAGGAATAATCCATATATCCTGCTGAGCTTGAGAAGATTTTTCCCTGTTATCTTAACAAGCCAATTACATATTTTTTCTAGATTTCACAATGGTCTGTCTATCATCCTGAAGAACAATGCAAATTTATAAATTAAAATGCATTGTACTGTCCAATATGGCTGTCTAATATTGCAAAGTTCAAATGTTTATTCAAACATTATGGCTTAACTGTCTCGACATTTCATCTCAATTCAATTGAATTCATCTTTATGTCTATAGCGCTTTTACAATGTAGATTGTGTCAAAGCAGCTTAATAACAGACGTTCTAGTGAATTGAAACAGTGTCAGTCCCGTTTTCAGTTTAGATCAGTTTAGTGTGGTTTCATTTTCACTGCTGACTTCACTTTTTGACAAAAAAAGTGAAGGTAAAAAAAACTTAAGAGAAACTAAGCTTAGTTGGGGATGACCATTTCTCCTCTAATCAAGCTTTCTGTGCAGAGCTGCAGTCTAGGCACTAGGGACTGGAGAATGCTGGACGTCCATTGTGGATTATCCAGTACAAGACTTTTGTCAGGTAGTGTTTGTGCCATTGTTTCCATTTTGTGATGTCAGATCGTGCACCACTATCTATATTGTTAATAAGATGCATGTCTGCGCAATGGCCAGAGCGCTACACAGTAAAAAAAAAAAAAAATCTGTGAATTAATAGTTTGCTTATTTTGTAATTTACAAGTATTTTCCTGTTATTTAGATTGTAAATTACATTAGGGAACCTTTCTGATCTCTGCTCTGCCGACTTTTGATGTTGAAAATGTAACTCACAGTCTCAGTTTAACAAAGGGACTTTTATTGACATATTACAGTGCATGTTGACCAACCAGAACAGATAATAATCTTGTTTTAGGGTTTCTGGGGCTTTAATGGCTTTACGGTTAGGAATAAATTGCCACCTGTTGCTTTGATAGCGCGTCATATGGCATTTTTGCATTTTTATGTTTATGAGATTTTAAAGGTTTTTCTTTAAAAATGAACATTTATTGTGCATGTGGATGTGGCCTTAGTCTAACTCTGAATGCTCTAGTTTATTGTGAGCTGTTGTCTGCCTCCATCTGCACCTTTTGGTCAAAGCTCATAGCCCTCACTGACTGTGCAGGTTCCTCTCTGAAGTACACATTTCACAGTGAACAAAGACAAAACCGCCGCTCCTTTTGCAGTCTTATTGCCTGCAGACACCAGTTAACAAAACACAAGCACAAAGAAAACTCCGGACACAATCAGAGCTATCAGAAAGTAATTTGTTCCCAGACCTATTGTAGACTCAATAGAGTTGACTCTCTCTCTCTCACTCTCTCTCTCTCTCTCTCTCTCTCTCTCTCTCTCTCTCTCTCTCTCTCTCTCTCTCTCTCTCTCTCTCTCTCTCTCTCTCTCTCTCTCTCTGACAAAGAATCAGTCTGTTTCTAATATTTAAAGTTGTTCAGTCAATTCTCGTGCACTCATACACATGCTTATTCCATTGACCCTTTCACTAAATGAGATTCAAGCCATTAGGCATTTAATTATCATCTTATTAAGCTTTCAAAGTCACTTTCTCTATGAATTAACCGTATGACTTTACTGATCGACAAATGTGCACATGGCTAGTCAAGCAGGTAAACGTTGGCTAAAGGTTTTGTTAAAACTCATTCAGTCAAATTAATTTGGTTCAATATCATGCTGTCATCATCTGCCCAGATTCCTTTATTTGTGAGGAGCAAAAGTAAACAGAGCTGCTTATTTCCTAATATTGTAATTAGGAGGGTTGTAATTGTAACAGTATGCAAATGTACAAATAACCACTTTAAATGTTGGAGTTTTAGGTTGAGCTGTTAAGCCACAGGTCTGATTACAGATCTCAGACAACAAATAAGCTCTTCATCTGTTTATCTTCTTATTAAGCTCAGAGTAATGAGCTCTTGCCTGAAGGAAAACACGCCTGGAGTTTCTATCTTAATCTTATTGAACTTCTTCAATTTTGGAGAGGTACATTCAATGGATCTATGTAGTCCCCTCCTGAAAACATGATTTCAAACAAGAATAGTTTATCTGGCTAAAAAAAAACAGTAATTTTATGCATAGCATGGATGTTTAAAATCTACCCTTTGTAAATGTTCCTTTGTCATACAACTTTGTAATTTGCTGTAATTGACTTTGCTTGGTTTGATTAAAATGATCAAGCCATGGCTTGAGGTTTGCATTTATTGTCTTGTTTGATCCAGTTTACAATGTCTCTTAGTCACTGACATTACCTTCGGCAGTTGAAAACTTTAGTAGTGGCAGCTGCTTCTCACTTAAGCCTGGTTTATACTTCTGCGTCAAGTGACCGGCGTAACCAACGGCGCATGCAACATGCGTAGCTGTGCATTTATACTGTCTCTGTTGGTCTGCATTAACACTTCCAAAACGCTAGTTGGCAGTGAGGTGTAAATGTGTCTCTTTGTCGAGTTTCTTCGCCTGTGTTTTGTTCTGTCTGAACACTTCCGGGATGTACAAGTGGCTCAAACTCGCTCATTTTGAGGCAGGAACCGGCGGACGTGAAACAACTTTAACTATGAGGTAAACACAAAACAAAACTTTCCATCAGGAGCTCCTTCGCGGGACTCCACACTTGTAAACAATCGGTCCATTGGGCTCGCGCCCGTCGTGCGGCTCTTGTTCCCACCTAGATTTGTCAGCACTCCCAAGCTGACCAATCACAGAGCTTGCGCTACGTGTTGTTGCGACGTGTAGCTACATTTTTTGAAAGGTGCACGTCAGCGACTCCGACGGCCACGGCGTAGGGCTATGCGTCAGCACTGTAGCATATGTGTGCGCTTGACGCAGAAGTATAAATCAGCCTTTAGGGCTGATTATGCAAATGAGTTAGACATTGTCACTAAATGTGATGACACGCATGGCAATCAAAATGTTTCTGCAGTTTTTATGAAGTATGATTATAAAAAAATACAATTAATTAAATTTCCATTAGGTACAGACAACAGTTTGTGTATATAGTCAGCATCTAAAAGTAAGAATTAATGCTATTTTTATAATCACACTTCTTAAAAACTGCAGACCGTGTCACCAGTTGATGACCATCTCTAAAGCTGCGGTCACACTTGGCTTTTCCTCCCATAGACTTCCATTCATACGCACGCAAATGCGTCAGACCGGAAACGCAGGGTCATGCGTCAATTTTTGCAAAAAAAAATCTGCTGCGGTGCAAAGTTCAAGCTTGGTGAACTCTGACCTGCGAAATCGCATCACTTGACTGTGTGAGTACAATCAAGTATCAAAACATGACATCTTTGGACAGAAATTTAAACCATGGAGTAATCGCTCATTTTTTTAAATGTCTAATAAGCGTGTTTAATCCCACCCTTTTTCGCAGCGCAGCAGGACAGAATATCGCACACACAAAATATAGTGTGACCGCAGCTTTATTAATTAGCTTAATCATCCCTGAGGGAGAAGCAGCCGTCCACCATTAGAGTTTTCACCTGCTGAAGATGATGTCAGTGACTAAGAGGCATTATAAATGTAAGGCTTTATGATATGCAAAGAAATACTGTAAACTTCATAAATTTTCTTCTGAAACACTTCTTTTGACGTTTTCAGTTTTATGAAATCAGTCAAATTTCAATCTGCCGCTATGCTGAAACATAGGCATTAGTAACTCTGCCCTCTTTTGACAATCTCATTTGAATTTAACTAAACTAAAACAATTTACCTTATTGTAAAGAGTTGCTTTATATGAAGGAAAAGAAGAAGAAAAAGAAGAACAACAAAAAAAAAGATCACACTGACAACAAAATATGCATGCTTCATTAGGATTGAAGGGCACGATAGATATTTCTGTACATTCATCAAAATCTCAATTCATGTGAATTGCACAGACAGCACTACTCCAGAGAGGTCCTTTCAGCACCTCCCAATTAAATAACATAACATCCACAAACACCCACCTTCTACATCCCTCAACAACAGCCATCCTTATTTTGCGTTTTGTCCATAAACATTACATCAAATGACAGCAGTTCTTGAACTGGGTAACAGATGGTAAATGAGTCAATTCTGGCAAATCTTATTCTAGTGTTGGGGAAAGTTACTTTTGGAAGTAATGCATTACAATATTGAGTTACTTCCCAAAGAAGTAACTAGCTGCAGTTTTTCTTTACATTTTCCTACCTGTCTTTGAACTATAGAACTCTTTCAGAACTTGCAGGGGTTTTTTTTTCTTGCTTCTTGTCTTTTTTTTTTTTTTTTAATAGAGGAGCGCAATTAACAGCACACTGTATAAATTATACTTTCATTTACCTTTAAAACACATTACAGTATATATATATATATATATATATATATATATATATATATATATATATATATATATATATATATTATATATATATATATATATATATATATATATATATATATATATATATATATATATATATATATACAGTTAAAGTCAGAATTATTAGCCCGCCTTTGAATTTATTATTTTTTTTTATATATTTCCCAAGTGATGTTTAACAGAGCAAGGGAATTCTCACAGTTTGTCTGATAATATTTTTTCTTCTGGAGAAAGTCTTATTCGTTTTATTTAGGCTAGAATAAAAGCAGGTATTATTTTTTTAACACCACTTTAAGGACAATTATTATCCTCTTTAAGCAATTTTTTTTTTTTTCCGATAGTCTACAGAACAAACCATCGTTATACAATAACTTGCCTAAATACCCTAACCTGCCTAGCCTAATTAACCTAGTTAAGCCTTTAAATGTCACTTTAAGCTGTATAGAAGTGTCTTGAAAATATCTAGTCAAATATTATTTACTGTCATCATGGAAAAGATAAAATTAATCAGTTATTAGAAATGAGTTATTAAAACCATTATGTTTAGGAATGATTTGAAAAAATCTTTTCTCCGTTAAACATGAATTGGGGATAAAACTAAACAGGGGGTCTATTAATTTAGGGGGGCTAATGAATCAGATTTTAACTGTGTGACGCAGTGACACAGTGGGTAGCATGTTTGCCTCACAGCAAGAAGGTTGCTGGTTCGATCCTTGGCTCAGTTGGTGTTTTTTTGTGGAGTTTGCATGTTCTCCCTCTGTTCGAGTGGGTTTCCTCTGGGTACTCCGGCTTCCCCCACAGTCCAAAGACATGTGGTATATATATATATATATACTCCCATTATATATATATATATATATATATATATATATATATATATATATATATATATATATATATATATATATATATATATATATATATATATTATCTACTGGGAATTTTCTGACCCCAGAGCTATACAAACAGATTTTCCAAGGAATATCTGAAACATTTGCCACAGCATTTTTACCAGCTTTCATCAAAATGCAAGTTTACAAAACTAAATTGTAGCTGAAACTTTGAAAAATGAATTTCTATTTCTGCCAAAACGTTCCTCCAGCCTGCTGCCATTCCATTTTTCATCTTTGTATGATAATCACATTTAAATTAAAGAATAAAACAAAAAAGAACAAAACAAAACACCAAAAATTCATGATTAAACTAAATAAATGCACTTTCAAAAAAATAGCTACAACACAGCCAAAGAATTGAATTCTGGTGTTGCAAAAATTCCAAGGAACTGAATTGGTCTGCACAGTGTGTCATATACACCTTGGATGGTAAGGTGAGTTAGTTTAACAGCAAATTAGTTAAAATATGGTCCCACTTTATATCAAGGCTCAATCCCATTTCTACCCCTTAGCCCTTCCCCTTGGGATAACCCTACTCCTTTACGTAAACGTGCAAAACAAGGGGTGTCCCAATTCTCTTTGAAGACATAGGGCTATGGGGAACAGCTAAATATCCCTTGAAAGGAAGATTTTTTAGGACCACACTCAAAACCAGGGGTATGAAAATTTCCCAGAAAACACTATGGCAGCATGGCTGCACATGGAAGTAAAGAGATAGACAAATTAGTATTTTTTTTTCATTGTTACAAATTTTTACAAAAAACAAGTGCATATTTAATACATGCATAACGGTGTTCATGTTTTACCACCATGCTTTTAAAAGATAATAAAATAAAAATCTTTAATTCAAGCTGGGAATAGGCATTTTTACAGTGTCTGCTATAATGTTAATGTTGTTAGGGTGTGTTTACATTTACATGAATATGGCCACTGTGTAAATGCACAGTACAGTTGCAATCTTATTGCCACATTATATCATTATGATAACATGATATTGTTGCCTTCAGTGATTTCATAAAGATAAATGACAAAAAATAACGCAACTGGAATCACTACAGCAGTCGCGATTGTCTGATCTCATGTGTGCAGGTGTTGTAGTGCTATCCCATGTCTTAGGGGTAAATTTTGAAGCCCTTCCCCTTCACACTCTGTTATAAGGGCCGAAGGGAAAGGGTAGGGTTACAAAAATAGAATTGGGATTGGCCATAAGTGTCCTTACTTGCATCAAAAAAATAAATTCAATGTTCTTTCTGTGTTCATTATTTATTTGAGAACACCTTTGGGGCTCTTCAGTTGGAATAGAGAAGAATGGGTAGATGTAAGGGTGGTTTAAGGTGTAAAGGATGGTCAACAGTGTATTTACATATGTATCTAAGGAAATAATTAAAGATGTAATTACATACAAGTATTTAATCCAGCAAAGGTACAATTTAAAAACATGTATTTACACAAAACGTACATTGTAACAAATTATTACAGCCCAGGCTCATTCTGAAAACATAGTCCAGCGGACGTTTCTGGAGAACGCGAAATATGTCCCGGGAGGTATGTATTTTTGTAGTTTTTGTTTTCACGAATCTGCGAGAGGCCGCTGTGTGCACTTTTTCATATCGCTAACGTCTCTGGTGAGTGCTGTTTGCACCCGCGCTGTTCTCGCGTCAGCCCACCAGAGGCCGCTGTCTGACTGACCGATTGATTGACTGCGCGACCGGCCAATCGGCTGGCCCACCCTCCTTCTTCCCTGAACCCAACCAGTTTTACTGACTGACCCGCCCGCCTGCTCGCTCGCTCACTTCCCTAAACCTAAGCCACAATTTAGAAAAGCCGTCTAGAAAAAGAAAAGTCCTCGTCTGTCTGTTTTTTTTTTACCACGTTTTCGGATTTCCCGGACGCCTTTGTCAACTCCTCCTCTCTGCATCCGAAGTCCGCCGACACACACGATGAGCTGACTGGACAAACTGATTGCGGCGGGAAAGCCCTCCACACGGAGGTAAGCGGTCAGCCGGCAAGCGCGAAAGGGAATGGCGTCACACCGCCCCGCAGCGTTTGCTTAAAAATATGAAATGCAGCCATATGTACCTCCCGGCACGTAATTCGCGGTCTCCAGAAACGTCCACGGGACTACGTTTTCGGAATGAGCTCAGGTTGAATTATTAATTTCAGTGGAAGTACATATTAGTTAAGGCTCTTAATATAGAGTGGGAACTTCTGCAATCATTAGTAAAGCATACTGCAGGATTTATTTATGTTCTATAATACATTCTGTGTCTGGAAGCTACAGTAAATTCCTACAAATGCACATTCAAGTCAGTAACAAAAATAACTTTGTTCAAACCTCTTCATCACTAATTTTTCTTAGTGTGTCTTCAATATATCATGACAACAGGGTTTTTTAGGCAAAAAAAAGGTTTGCTCAAGCTGTTAGTACATCTAGCCCTTGGTATCCAAATAGCTTTTTTGGGGTCCCTGTGAAATGGTTTATGGTTATGTTGGACTGTTTATTATTATAGATACACATTTGAGCCTATAATACAGATGGGAAAGAGTCAACCAGTGGAGTGTTATCTGGCTCACACAACAGCACAACAACTTGAGCTGTTTGGGAATGTAATATGTGGTAATAATGTGGGAATATTTCATTGCCTTTGTTTACGGTGACAATGATGATCATCTGGTCTCCAGCTGCGTATCTAAACCACAACATATGAGTAATAGCACCATCATTACCCTAACAATGGGTCGAGAATGAGCCCAGCCATGCATGATTTTGCAGCTATGCTCTGACAAATATGGATCTGTGCCCGCTGCTCTCAAGCGGGTTATTGAAGTGCCTGTCGACCTCTCTGTTAACTTGATGCCACCTTTTAACAATGACAGATTTTCAGCTGTTGGTCTCACCATTGTGCTCATGCAGGAACGTGCTCACCTGGTTTGATCGAACGACACCTGCCTGAGATCTCAGAGGAGGGCGAACAGAGAAGTGTTTGTCACATGAGCGATTTGCAGGCACCGAAGTCAGTTGAAGAATTATGACGTGCCAGCTTCTGCAGTGAGCACATATGCCATCAACATCTAAATTCCATCATGGCAGCTGGCATGAGGACACCTTGCCCTCCACTGTCTTTCAAGCAGAGCTACACAAACCATCTGAAAAGTGACGATGCAGCTTTATATAGGGTGATGACTTTTTTCTTATTTTTGTAGTCGTCATTGTCAGTGTTGTGGAAAGTTACCATTGAACGTAAAGGATTACAATATTTTCATACTCCCCAAAAAAGTAACGAGTGGCAACAAAGGCTCATTCTGAAAACATAGCCCTATATATGTTTCTGGAGAGCACAAATTATATAGCCAAAGGTACATATGGCTGCATTTAATTTTTAAACGAATGCTGCGGGTGGTACACTGTAAACTCGTTGCCTCAATTTAATTGAGCAATGGAGTCTTCCAAAACTTGCATATTTAAGTTCATTTTACTTGCCAGTTTTGTAGACAATACTTAAATTGTTCAGTTCACCAAACTTAGTACTAAGTTTTTGTGAACTGACCAATTTAAGTATAGTTAACTGCCTAGTTAAGCTAACCTAGTTAAGCTAACTTTTTTTTCAAGGATTAATTATGATTTTGAGCTTATGATTATAAGCTTATGATTATTTTTTTATTGAAAACAAAGATGTTCTAATTGAGTGTAAATTTAGTTTGAAGTTGTTTGTTTCTGTTGTCACTGATTAAGAGCAAGTTTGATGGAAAATGTAAGTGGCTGTTTATGTTTAGTTTCTATTTATTGAATGAACAACAGCATGTTAGAATATTTAAATGTGATGTGTTGTAAAACCTTAAAACATTATCTGCATAACAAGCAGAAGACAAACATTTGTAATCATATTTCATTTTTTATTGACAGACTCATTTCATTTAATATGTTTCATTGGAAAGAAACCTGTTCCTTTACAATACAGGACGTGTTGTTTTAGCACACTAGACTATTTTTGCTTGTCAAAAAAAGCAATGTTTTGTGAACCCTTGAAATCCCACTCATTCAGTTTCCCTAAAAGGGAAACCAAGACTAAATTAAACGCTGAGAAAACAACACAGAAAAAACAGCAAAGTGATCTTTATGTTCTTGCTAAAAGAAGACATAACTGCCAACAGTGAATAGGCATGACAGGCTTCAGAATGACACCAAAAGACTGAAAACAGCTATGAAAATCAACCCACAGTTAAAGAAATAAAAAAATATAAAAGGGCAGGTTATAATGGTTTGGCCATGTACACACACTCACTGGCCACTTTATTAGGTACACAGTATTCCAACTGCTCGTTAACGCACTGCCAACATTCCCGTTTTTCCCGGGAGTCTCCTGTATTTTTAGGAATTCTCCTGGAATTTCACTCCCTGGAATTTAATGGTTCCAATACCTTGTTGAATCTATTCCATGAATGATTAAGGCATTTCAGAAGGCAAAAGCGGGTCCACTCGGTACTAGTAAGTACCTAATAAAGTACCTAATAAAGTGGCCGGTAAGTGTATATGCTGAATGAATGGTGGAAAATTCTGGAAGATATGGACAAAACCAATTGAGGCTGACTTTGCAAACTGTTTAGCTTAACGATGGCAAACTTGAAGTCCTCAATCACCTAAAAGCTTGCATTTTTTTTTTACAAAACTTTTGTAAATCAGCAGAACCAATAGAAATGTGGTGGTGGATGAGGAGATTCCCCCTATGTGTGTAAAGCGCTTTGAGTGCCCAGAAAAGCGCTATATAAATGTAGGAATAATTATAATTATAAATGTATTACCCCCAAAACAAACCTCCTTTAAGCATCTGCGAAATTAACTTTGAAGAAATTTAATCTATGAATTTTATTTTGAATTGATTATTTATTTAGTTACGCCGTAATGGCATTCGTAATGACAGTTCACCAGCTGTCAGTATCTAAAAGTTTTATACCATGAAAAGAAATGTATTTGAAAGAAAATTATTTGAAGAAATTTTCACTAAAACATTCTTTAGGCAACCAAAAATGTTTGGTGTCACTATAAAAATCTTTTCTGTTTTTTTTTTTTTGGTTTTGTTTTTTGTGGCAGCTTCACTTTTTTTGGGGGGGGCTGATGGAGGGGGTTTGATTTATATAATTGTATGTCTAGCAGATCCAGAAGCAGTTCTAAAACATTGAATGAGATTAATACAATACCTGATGTAAGAGGTTGACCATCATTTCTCCATTGCTTGCCAAGCCTTATGTGACCTTGCAGTTGGAACAGCTCACCTGAGAGAGGTCAAAGCAGGAAAACCAGTTTTCACTCTCCACGTGGCTTTCAAAGTGGATTTGGACTCGGAACGGCAGACTCAAATAGACATGAAAACAACTGCAGGCCTGGGGTGATCCTGCTGTCTGCTGCTGTGTTTCGGCAGGGGAGTGACTGCACTTGTATGCTTTTGTTGAAGAGGGCAATCGTAAATATTCATGGTAAATGTCAACCATACCCAGAACCACATCTGTCCTCAAGTCTGTCTGAAAATGCCCAGAAAGTTCTGAAACATTTAAACACGATTTCAGTGTTTCTTTTGGAAAACAATACCCTTGTTTTCATGACACAAAAACAAAAGGAAAAGATTTTAAAAGGGTAAAACTTCACCCAAAGATGTCACTCAACACATATGACTCAAAACGTTTTATTTTCTGCGAAACAAACAAGTTTTTTTTTTTTTTTTTTTAATGACACATTTGGGTATCTGAGCCCCTGCTCTTTTTTAAAATTAATTAAAAGTGACCCCTCACAATATTTAATCAGTTTGAAAAATTGAAAAATAAAACATTTGTTTTATTTATTTACGTACAATATTAACATGTTATTTTATATATAACATGCCAAAGAAGACATTGATTGGGAGCTGTTGTTATGACAACTTGACATTACCAAGATAACATAACTTGTCATAAATCTGTCATAAACATGAATGTCACGGAGCCACTAAAATTGTGCCATGAATATTTTTCTGATTATTTTTTCATTATAACAAAATTTATTTGTCATTATAAGCAGGAATAGTCTGACAAATACTTTTTAAGAGCATAAATAATATTTAAGACATTTAATAACAAGTATTATGTGTGCCACTGTAGTTGAGGTCAATGAAAATAGTAAAAATGCTGTTATATTATTCATGACACAAATTTAAAGGCTTTATTACAATCTTGTTTATTACAGATTTAAGTTGTCTTAGTAATGTCAATTTGACACTTAATAGCACTTAAAGTTGTCATGCATAAAATTGTTAAAATTCATGACACATTGTAAAACATTATATAACAAAAATGTTTGTATGTTGCTTTAACTTATTTTAAAACAGTAATACAATCAGGTTTTGGCGACACGGTGGCTCAGCAGTTAGCACTGTTGCCTCACTGCGAGAAAGTTGCTGATTTGAGTCGTAGCTAGGTCAGTTGGCATGTTTGTGTGAAGTTTGCATGTTCTCCCCGTGTTCATGTGGGTTTCCTCCGGGTGCTCAGGTTTCCTCTACTGTCCAAACAAATGCACTATAGGTGAATTGGATGAACTAAATTGGCCGTAGTGTATTAGTGTGTGTAAATGAGAGAGTGTTTGGGAATTACTCAGTACTGGGTTGTGGCTGGAAGGGCATCCGCTATGTAAAACATATGCTGGAATAGTTGGTGGTTCATTCCGCTGTGGCAACCCCAGATGAATAAAGGGACTAAGCCAAAAGAAAATAAATGAATAAATGAATTTTGATTACCTTTATACTTCTGTTTTGCTCCTGTTTTAACCATTGCCTGTCTGACTACTCTTATTACTAGAGAACTGCACGTGGATTCCAAACTCTGTTATCCAGCGTCCTCACGTAACAATACCACTGTAGTTGAGGCCACAAAAAAATGTTATAGATGCTGTTATGATTTCCATAACACAATTATGATGGCTTTATGCCAATCATGTTTATAATAGATTTATGACAAGTTGTCTTCATAATGTCAGTTTGTCATAACAAAGACATTTCAAACAATGGCATCTTTGCATGTAAAATGACACAACTGAGCTAATGACACTTAATGGCAGTTGTCATATGCATTTATATAATTTTTTACATGTTGCATTAACTTATTGTAATACATTAATCAAGTTTTAACTAATTCTTTTTAAGTTATGAAAATTTTACTTATTATTTTTAATTAGTTTGATTGATATAAACTGAGATGACTAAAAAAGATGACTAGAAATTTTTAAACAGCAATGAACACTCTTATGAACACTTATAATAATGAACTGTTATGAAGATTCTCTTCATGTAAAGTGTTACTGGAAAGGTCATTAGTGGTAAATTAAGAATAAAACAATAATACATTGGAAAGCACACACACAGAATAAATAAATAAACACATATATAATCTAAAGTCTGTATCAAATTTTTTCAGGCTAAACAAAAGAGCAGAATTGATATGAATGAGAAATTATGAAGATCCTTCCCTATTTCTTGATGTGCTCTTGTTTGGATTGAGTTATTAGATACTGGCATGATTACAACATAATTACATGCACAATCACGACCGCCAAGGATTAGATTAACTAACCAAAGGCTTAGCAATCAACGATCCCTGTCAATTGTGTACATTATTGTCCATGCTTCATTTGATATGAAATTAATTTAGCTCAAAGGTTGAGAGCAGCTTATCGTCTGGTGTTATGATTGCTAGTTAACTTCACTCTAGATGTATAATTTATTATATCAAAGTCCATCTGCTCACAAAATGATCTGCTTCTGAGGGAGGACAGACCCTCTTTTTGAATGGCACAACATTTCTGCCCACTTATACATCATTACAAAAAAAAAAACTAACTGAAATGTGGACCGAATTTAAAATTTATATAAATCGATTCATTTATTTTAGTCACACTCCTGGTACCTGGCAATGGGGTAGTGGTTAGTGCATCCACCAATGTGGAATCATTTTGAAAATGTACTGCTATATACATTTCTGGAGAGCGGCAAATATGTCCAAGGAGGTATATTTTTTGCAGATTTTTTGTTTTTGCAAATCCACCAAAGGCCACTGTGTACGCTTTTTCAGATCTAAAATTTATCTGGCAAGTGCCATTCATGCCTGCTGTTCTCCCTGACTCACTGACCTGGTCGATCAACTGGCCCGTCCTCCTCCTTCCCCAAACCTAACCGTCAGTGTTTTCAAAAGCACCGATTGACCAGCGCCCACCCATTTCTCTAAACCCAACTGACAAGAAAAGAAAAGCTCTCGCTTGATTTTTACCATGTTTTCAGATTTTACTACATTCTTACCCTGTTATTTACTTGTTTATTTTTTTCGGCTTGTGTTTTATTTTATCTGCTTTCTGGAACTGTTCTTCACTGGACTCAAACCCCATCATTGTGGTTAACTTCTCTCTGTGTCTCAAGTCTGCTGATGTACTGATGTACTGGTAAAGTAGGAAAGCTGTCTATAAGGAGGTAAGCGGTCAGCTGGTAAGCGCAAAAAGCAATGGCATGCCGGCCTGTAATGTTCGCTTAAAATGCAGCTATACGTACATCTGGCTACATAATTCTCGATCTCCAGAAATGTATATAGTGAACGTTTTCAGAATAAACGTATTTTGGCATTGACACATAGCACTCTGTTGCAAATGACGACCCAAGTTCGATTCCCGTCTCAAGGTCCTTTGCCAATACATCCCTTCTCTCTGCTCCCCACACTTTCCTGCATATACTCTCCCTCTGTCCTATCAATTAAACGTGAAAGTCCAAGAAAAAAATAATAATAATAAAAATTATATATATATATATATATATATATATATATATATATATATATATATATATATATACTGTATATATATATATATATATATATATATATATATATATATATATATATATATATATATATATACTATATATATATATATATATATATATATATATATATATATATATATATATATATATATATATATATATATATATATATAAACACAGTGCTGAGCATATATGAGTACACCCCTCACAAATATATCTTTAAATTTCATAATTTTAATAGGAAGCTCAACAATATTATATTTGTGCATATACATTAGGTTAGACAGTACTGAAGCCAAATGTAGCTTATCTAACTAAATAACTTGCAATAATGGGCCAAATTTATATAAAAATATTAAATACAAAATTTAAAAAGAGGGAACATGAAGAGAAGCAAAAACAAAAGAAATTTGGGAGGTTGTGATTTATTTATTTATTTATTATTATTATTATTATTATTATTTATTTTTTTATTTTTTGCACTAATTGGCTTGAATTTAATTGTATTATCTTTTAATTTCTAAATATGTTTGGTGACTAAAATATTATTTTCATAAATATATCTGTTTAATAAATCTGCTTTGTTTGAATGCCCCAAAATACATTGCCTATATTCACTGAGAAATGGATACAAATAATCATTTTCAAAATGGGCTGTACTCAAATGCTGAGCACTGTATTATGTTTGCTGGCAAATTTACTATTAAACACACAAAAATAAATTAATTAATTGATTAAATGAAGAAATATTGTTTTTTCTTTATTTCTTTGAAGAAAGAAAGAAATTCCATGTTGTTCCAATCCAGAGAAGAATGAAGATTTTTAAAGTCAAACCGTAGTGAATTAACTTTCTTATAGCAAATTCTGTAGCAGTTAACTTGATCGTACAATGCAATTCTACCCAGGTTGTGCAAATGTAACAATATGAATACAATACTTTTGTCATGTTTTGCAAACATAACTGTACATGTTCAAGTTACAATTGTTTTCTATTTCCTGTTATCAGTGTAGTCTGTTTCTATAATAAAGCAACTAGATTGATTTCCAGGTTCTGTACTGAGAAGAGAGCATGTCTGTCTTCTGACAACACAGGGAGTCCAAAAACAGAAATGCTGTAATCATGAGTGGAGTCATTTACAACCCAGGGCTCTGAATCTATCAAGCATTCTAGCACATGATTGCTATTGTGTTTATGCATTGCAGGCTTTGATAATCTGCTGTGCTGCCTACAGGAAGGAAGAAGCAGCACAAATTAGTTGATTAGGAAAACCTCTGAGCTGCTTTTCCAAGTACACCTCGTGTCAAGGTGAAAACAGGTCTATCCAGGATGACATGCTCTATTGGGGTTGTCATTTTAAATGCCTCAAATCAACACAAACCTCCCTTTCACATACATGGATTTTTTTTTACTAAATAAAACTTTTGGATGTTTTAAAACTTAGTGCCGGCAGCACGGTGGCGCAGTAGGTAGCGTTCTCCCCTCATAGCAAGAAGGTCTCTGGTTTGAGCCTCGCCTGAGTAAGTTGGCATTCCTGTGTGGAGTTTGCATGTTCTTCCCGTGTTGCCGTGGGTTTCCTCAGGGTGCTCCGGTTTCCCCCACAAGTCCAAAGACATGTGGTATAGGTGATTTGGTAAAGCTAAATTGTTCGAAATATATGTGTGTAAATGGAAGTGTGTGGGTGTTTCCTAGTGATAGGTTACAGCTGGAAGGGCATCCGCTGCGTAAAACATTTGCTGGATAAGTTGGCAGTTCATTCAGCTGTGGCGACCCCTGATTAATAAAGGGACTAAGCCGGAAAGAAAATGAATGAATGAATAAAATTGAACAAGTAAAATTAAGCTAATTACTTTTTTCCAATACATCTTTATTATATTTGGGCTTTTTTCCAGCTTTTTTGTATCTACACGGTGCAAGAGCTGTCACTGGTAACTATTCAAAAGGTACCCATTTGTACTTGAAGGGTCCATATTGGTACCTTAAAAGTACATATTAGTACCTACAAATACCAATGGTACCAAGATGTACCATTAAGGTATTATTATGGACCTTTTAGGTATAATCTCTACCTTTTAAAAAGGTACCACCCCAGTGACAGCTCGCGTACCTTAATTTCTGAGAGTGTAGCAATGTGACATAGTAAAATACAACTGCTCTTCTATGGCCAGTTTCTACTGAGTGGTACGGTGCGGTTTGGTATGCTTTTATGGCCGTTTCCACTGTCAAAAATTGTACCAAACCGTACCGTACCACTTTTTCGGCACCCTTTCGAAAGGGTACAAAACACGAGAAAGGGTCCTAGAACGTCAAGTTTTTTTTCACATGCAGCTGAACGCTGATTGGTTACAGAAATACGTCATGAGCTTGTGGAGCTAGACAGAATGAAAACAAAGGAACCGCCATGTTCTAATACACAGCCAAGACATTACATGGAAATTCTGTATGCATATATAACAAGCCATGGACGACCCGAGCTCAAACAAACCTTGTCGTCCTCTTAATGAACAGCCACAAAGCCAAGAAGAAAAAATCTGCCGTGTGCTGTTGTTGCTTTACCAGCCCGTCTAAAAAATACAGTCAAAATCAATTCATGTTCATAGAAATGTTAATAATAAACATTTATGAACAAGTATTCGTGTATAGAGCTTCTGTTTTGTGAGAAGTGCTTCTCATATTATATGTAAGCGACCCATACAGCTTTACTGTAGACATTTATTCGAGCGATGTCGACTTACACTTTCTGTCATACCCCACACCCACCAAATAGGTTACCTTGGTAGTGGAAACGCAAGCCTGATAAAGGTGACCCGAACCGTACCGTACTGTACCACTCAGTGGAAACGAGCCACTAGACTCCAGTGTGTCTTCTAAATTCAATACAGGTTATAATTGGACATTTTTTAGACTTAATGAAGGACCAAATACGTAATATTGTGATTTGATTACGTGCTAAAATAGTCTGACACTGTAAAAAGTGATTAGTTGACTTTAAAAAAGTGAGTACAATTAGCATAAATATAAAATTGAGCCAACTTAACAGTTCCAAGTTACAATGGGTTTAATTACATTATTTTTGTAAAGTCAACTTGTTGCTTTTAAGGCAGTTGTTTATTTGCTTTAAGTAACTACTTTACAGTGTACCTCCTACAAGCAAATTATATATATTTTATATTGTTATTAGCAACACCAAGCACTTCATTGCAAACCTACCAAAATTAACCATAATAACAGGTTTTCTTTGCTAATTTGTCTATTTTAAAACACATCAACAAGCAACAAAGTTCTGCAGTACCTGAAAACATCAAGAATAATGTTCCAAGCTATCATTCATGTTGAAAGTTGATGGGTTTTGTGACAAAATGAGCATATGAGATTTCGCATCAGCATTGTAAATGTAACACTGTGACCAAAGCAACAACAGTAACAAGCCCTTATAATGTTTTGCACTTCCACCAGAGTATTTGCGGATGAAAGTGCTTTTCCAAAATTGGTCAAAATGGTTTATATATAAGAATATAGAAAATATATAATTTGCTAGAAAATGCTTTGCAATGAGTGCGAACCCCCCTCCTCCCCTTATTTATATTTATTTATATTTTTTATTTTTATTATTATTATTTTTTTCAATATATGTACATATATATGTATATTATATATGTGAAATATTTTGTTTGGACCGGACATTACAGATTGTAAAAGACTGAATCATATGGACTTGAAGGAAACTATGTTGGTGTTTATGCTTATAACACAGTACCTTTTATTGACGGGTTAGGGTGGGGGCTAATGGGAGAGTAACCTGTACTATAAAAACGACTGTATAAGAAGAATGTAATAATTGTATGTGATGCCTCTGGTGATCTGTTTGTTCCGTTATGTTAAAACGAATAAAAAACAAAAAGTTTAAAAAAAGAAAGTGCTTTTCCAGCAGCAAAGACAAACATAAAATCCGTGTTGATAGAACAAACCTTTTTTTTTTTTTTTTGCAAGCAACATCTAATAATAATGATAACAATAATTTGTGCCTCACTTTTGAATGCTTATTAAAAGAAAACTAGCTAATCAGTGCTGACATGATGTAATTTTCATGCCACTCCAAACTGATTAATCACACAGTATTATATTATGCTAACAGCACAGGTGATCAACTCAAAGACCCCTTGCGGTTTCATAAACAAATGTGGCAGACCATCATCCAAATGAATAGGAATGCTATCAGAGAGCATTCTCCAGATATTAGATCAGTGGTCGAAACACAAGAGCACAGACAGAATACAAAGCGTATTCTCTCATCGGTCAGCTTGTTTAAAAACACATTTGTGCTGTATGTCTGGAGCGCCGGCAAATATCGAGCTATGAGGGAAATCCATTGGGGACATCACACCCTGGCTCAATGCTGATATCAAAAGGCATCAATGTCGTTCAACATTTCTGTTTTTTTTTTTTTTCCAACCACCCAAAGTCACACAGAGAATTTCATAGCATTTCCGATTAGTTCACGTGGGTGGTGCGGATGGCTCTGCAGTGCAGTACAATGAGAAAACCTGGCAGGACTAGCGCTCTCCACAGCACTCAATGATTTAGTGCTGTTCCAAACCCATCAGGCACTGCTGCCATGATGTACGACCCTCCATTCACGTACCACCACGTGCCACTCAGACAAACCTCGGCTCCTGCAATCCACACAGAGGCCTCTTTCGCAGCCAGGGTGAAAGAATTACACTGTGAAATATGTTAATAGCCCCTCGGCTTGATGTATGCCTTCCAAAACCATCGTCGGGTTGTTTTAGGGAACTTGAGGCAAAGCTGTAAACTATATTATTCCGAATTAATCTATTACCCTCTGCGTATTTCCGTCTGTCTGCACTTTCCCCGAGCTCATTAAAAGCGCTAAGTGCTGGAAGCTCTTCATAGCAAAACCGCCTTTACTATACAAAAGAGTGGCAACATTAAAAGACACCTCAGACAAAACACTTCCCTTTAATGTCGTTCTTTCAGGGCTTCGGCGGATCCCATCCTCAGACTAACAGCCACATCACGCAGAAGGTTTAACAGCCAGAAGCGTGCCGGATCAATAGTTAAAAAGTAGATATCAGAGCCTGTCGGCGAGTGCCCTCCTCGCAATCGAACAAACCTGGCGCTACATACTTGTTAATGCATTAGCCTGCCAACAACAATAACATGTAAGGTGCGAAAGCTTATCCCAGTCCGATTGGCGAGGCGTTCCGTGCCGACAAGCTGTCTGTTAGCAGTGTGTAAGTGAATGATGAATGCTTCCTGAATAACAAGATCGCAATAGTACTTTAAAGCCCCCCTTTATTTTCAATCCGTAATACAAAGAGAACATATGCCGTGAGGAGAATCATCCATATGACTACAATCCGAAAATAAAACTGTAAACGCTCTCTCCGCGTAAGTGTGAGATCACCTCAGATCTGCCGCTTTCAGATGTTCTTTATTTGTTAATATAGAGGGTGTGTGACAATATAAACAAGAATAAGGCTCTTGACAGTTTTGTTGGATTTTAGCTGAGGTGAAGTGCAGGCAGATGTTGTTTGTGGTTTGAGGTATGCACATCTTTGTAGATGGTGGTTTAAAAGGAAGCAGTTTTTTTTTTTTTTTCCAAAAAACATCACGCATGAGAGAAATGTACTGTAGTTAAATACATGCTGAGCAAAGCTATCAATTGTGTGCCAGAGGTCTGACAGGAACTTCTATGCCTCGTTTTTTTTTTGATCCAACAAGAGTTTATCTCTGCATTTGTGCCTCGAAGGAATATTGCATTGTGCTTTTAATGCAAGCTATGCTCAAATGCCAGCATTTATACATAGAGTATATAGATTTTGACTATACTACCCAAAGGATTTTTGTAAACATGTTGATTTTTTTAACGATCAAAACTTAGTTACATATTGTACATGTTATTTGCATTGTGTACTTCCCAGCATAGGCTCATTCTGAAAACATATATATATATATATATACATATATATATATATATATATATATACACATATACATATATATATATATATATATACATATATATATATACATATATATATATATATATATATATATATATATATATATATATATATATATATATATATATATATATATATATATATATATATATATATACACACATTTGTGGAGATCGCGAGTTATGTAGCCAGAAGTATGTATGGCATTATCATTATTAAAAATGAATGCTATGGGGTGGTATGACGGCGTTTCTTTTCGCTGACCGGTTACCTCCATATGGATGGCTTTCCTGTTGTTACCAGTTCGTCCAGTGGCTCTAATTTGTGACGTGGAGTTGAGTGGAGTTGACTGTGATGACGGGTTAAAGTCTGGTGGAGAACGGTTCCAGAAAGCAGGTATAACTTAAACAGCAGGCAAAAAATGAAATAAATAAGTAAATAACAGCGTAAGAATGTGGTAAAAATCAATCTGTGCTTGTGCTTTTGAAAACACCAATGGTTGGGTTTAGGGAAGGAGGAGGGTGGGTACGTCAGTACATCAGTCGATAGCAGCCTCTAGTGGATTTATGTTAGAACAGCATGGCGCTCGCAAGAGAAATTTGAGATCTTGAAAAAGTGAACACAGTGGCCAATGTATGTAAGGGTGCGTATTTAAAATGAGCCTGGGTTGGTACTTACACTGCTAAACCAATAGATATTTTAACATTTATGAACTGGATTAAATTGCTTTCTCTACTGTATACTTATATTTAATTATCTTATATTTTCATATTATATTATATTATTATTATTATTATTATTATTATTTCAAAAGTATGTATTCACTATTAAAACATTTCTTGGGCATTGTTTACACCTAGTATTAAGGTGTGCTTTTGTTGGTCCAATTTTCCAATTGAAGTGCTTACTAGAATACTCCAAAAATGCATGCTGCATTTGTGCCCCTTTACATAACACTTTTGGATTGGTGTAGCTCTATTGGTAAATCACTGAATTAAGGTAGAATAACAATAAAGGGTTCAACACGTGCAAACAGGTGAATTGTTCAAATATGGACTTTAATTGCTTACTCCCACGGCCGTTTATATCAAATTTGATATTTTGCCGCACCATGTTGGTGTTTCATAACATCTTATTTTACAAGATGGATCGCTAGCCCAGTGCTCAACCCCCAACCTGAAAAACCAGGACATGCACCCATACAAGGCGGGAAATTAAGCTTACCCAATTCACCAACAGCGCATGTCTTTGGACTTGTGGGGGAAACCAGAGCACCCGGAGGAAACCCACGCGAACTGAGGAAGAACATGCAAACTCCACACAGAAATGCCAACTGACCCAGCCAGGACTTGAAACAGTAACCTTCTTGCTGTGAGGTAACAGCACTACTCACAAGATATCGACCTTAGACTGTAAAATGCAAAACAGTAAAATTCTGTGGGAAAGGGACTGTGTAAAAGGTCCACACATTGTGTTTAAACAAACCTGGATTTGGGTAAAGCTGGTCAAACATTATATTTTCCCAACAATACACACAACATGATACTAATCTTTATTAAAACAATAATGGCATCTAAATAGTTTTAGCCTGTCTGTCCCATCATCCCTATCCTAATATTCATATGCATTCAGTCCATATCTAGACCAGGCAGTAGACTTGCACTTGCACGGATGACCACAACACAGCCTTCCATTATCAACAAAGACCTCAATAAAAATGAGTCTTCAGAACAGATCCTTTTGACCAGCTTTAATGCACCACTTTAAAACCAATTTAAACAAGCACTTTCAAGAAGGATGCTTATAGTCGTCTACTACTAGCTAAAATGCAGCTGAATAGCCTCATGACGTCAGTGTACATGCTGTTTCCTCCTATTTGATTGGCCATCATGGCTTTATTCTGAGGCTTTTATCGCTGCCTTTTGATTTGACATGCTTGATAATGCATCACAGCGCATTTTTACATTTCTATGAGGACAGTTTTTTTTTAATAAAAAAAGAGTGAATATGGCTTTGTCGAATTCTGTACACACAGTATCAAGAGCTAAAAAAAGATCACTTACTCTCAGTGCGAGGGTCAGCTTTTTCGGTAATGTTAATTTGTTTAAATTACATCTAGTTTATTCATATAATATATTTATGTTTCCAGTGATTAGTGGAACATTTAGTGTAATCTGACCTGATTGGCTATTTTCGTGTTACTTTAGGTCAAACTATACAAATTATGCATCTAATCTAAAGTCTGACTTTACTTTTAGGCTTTATGTAGAAACAAACACCTATTTTATAAGAAATGTTTTATGAGTCTTGTAAACTTTTATGGTGCTCTAAATCTGCCGGATTCAGACTGTTGACTTTTTTCAACAGACTTTTTTTAATTTATTTATTTTTTTTTTTTATAACGTTTGACTGATTAGAGCATTTATGCATTCACAATGGTATGAACTATTATTGGGGGGAAGGGTCTTAAATGAATATCTGTTATTTTAATTATTAACATTATTATTTAAAATACAGACCAGAATCAACTTTTTCTCATAATCAAAAGGACCCCCCTCCCCCATACATCTTGTTTTGACGTCTTTTAGGGGGGATCATTCCTTAACTTAACTCTGCTTTCTCTGACTACTGACCTAAGGTCATGGCTATAGTATATTTTAAGGATAAGATGTGCTTCATTGCACTATAGCAAAATAAAACGTTGTACAAAATGGTAACTGATAACTACATTGTTTATATTCACTTGCTTTCGAAGTTTTTTAAGCAGCATGACATGGGTTAGTGTGTTTTATAACTAATGAATGAACTCCTGCAAACAAACAAAAAAAGTGTGCTTCGGGACATTTACTCGATATTTACTCAAAGTCAAGTTGTTCCAAACATTTATTAGTTTCTTTCTTCTGGACAACTGAAAACTTACAACCACTGACTTTCATAGTAGTAAAATCAAATATTATTGAAGTCAATGAATACAGGTTTCCAGCTTTCTTCAAAATATATTCCATTGCCTTTTTTGACATGGTTTCTGGCTTTTCTCTTAATGAATCAAACTTAGTCTGGAGGTTATAAATATCACAAGAATACACTTTATTGGAATATTTTCCAAAAAAGCAGAGACAGCCTAAAGCTAAAACATCTCAGTCTTTCCACAGGACAAATCCAAAGTGTCTGTGTTCTTGACATTCTTTATCAATTTTTTTCTTCTCCTCACCTCCTTGTTCTAACTCTGACCATTTTAGGATGTTTTCTCTTTACTGAGAGGTTTAGTATATCAATGGGTGCTCATGTTATTCTGGGCCCTGTCCCCTGCAATGCAAACACCTGTTTTCACACCAGAGTTTTCACTCCATAGATGCAATCTCTTCTGAATGTTAACATATATTACTTTGATGGTACTTTAATTTGATAACATGTCGCTCACTCTCCTGAAAGCCTCTCACAGATGTAACTTCATATGTGTGTTTTACATGTTTAACAAATAAACTCATTCTCCAGCAGCTCCAAACAATAGCACCACACATACCTTAGCACAACACCCATCCTACACACACCACTAGTGGTCACCTTTCTTTTCAAAATACACCACCAGTAGTTGCTCCGTGTATCATCAAAATACATGTCTATACATCTCTAGATGGTTATAGGTTGACATCTTTACTACACACTTTTAAAGAATAAAAAAATCTTCATTATGAAAAGAATAAAACACTTGAAAGTTTCAAACCAGTTAAAGGTGAGAAAATGAGGACAGAATTTTTTCAAGTTTTTGGGTGAAATATGTCTTTAAAAAAGTCCCAACAAGAACTAAATTCAAGTCTTAAAAGAGATTTAAGAGTTAACAAGATGCATTTCAATGCATGCTAATTTAAGGTGGAACACTTATGTGTATCAGCTGACCCCTTATGATCATATTAATACAAGGCGGAAAGACCAACGCAAACAGTTTGTCGCAACTGTTATTTCTGTATTTTAATTTAGTAGTGCTTATGGCTCAGAAATTACATGCTTCACCTTTAAAAACGAAATAGCATCACTAAAGGTCATTTTGATTATCAACTCCACATAAACTTAATTAGAGGGTTATTTACCAAATCACTAGAGGGTAAATAATTTGTAAATCATTCAATGGAAAATTTTGACAAATCATATGCAAAAGCCTGATTTTTCATATTACAGTAAAGATGTCTTACACCCTGTTTATCTGCTGTAAAATATAGGAAACTTAATTTAATGTAATACTTCATAAATTGTGCAATGGTCTGTTCAACCGGAGAGCAATTAATCACCTTTAAGGATGAATAGACAAACCATTTTAGACTTTAGTTGCACACAGAAAGCATCATTTGCCTTTACTGTACGTTAATCTTTTAAGTGCAACAAATTCTGATCTAATATTGAAGGATTGATGCTGTTCTTTTAAAAAGGTCATGCACAGTCATCTTGATTTATTTTTTATGGTTCTCTGAGGTCCATATATTATACTATTACCAAGATGTTTACATGAAAAGACAATTTAGAAGCAATGAGTTTTTTACTGTCCTGTTTTGACCACCTTTTAAAGAGATGTGGTGCATTGTAGAATTAGATGTAGACACCCACTGATATTATTTGCCAAAAGAACTGCTGTGTGCTTGCATGCTTATTGTGAGCTGTGATTTAGGTGAAAAGCAAATGCATTTCTCAGCACATTTCAAGTGATCTGTAATAACAGACAAATTGATACTGGCCACCAGTGTTGGTATATCACTTCAAAAAATATTAATTATTTTATTTATTCTTTTTTTATTTGTCAGAGACAGTTTACATTAATTAGGCTATTTTTCCATTTTCCCTGGACAGAAGTCACCCTAAAATCTAAAGTATATAAATCAATCAAGCATAACTAAAAAGCACTAAAATAGACACAGTTAAAGGTGCAGTATTTAAGTTTAAAACCCAGTGGTTGAACTAGGTATTACATTCCTGGATCAAAACAAATGCAGCGCAGGTTGCTACTGTAGATTGAGGGCCAAAAGAAGCGATTCTAATGATCAAGGCTAAACGTGTTTCAAATCGTGTTCTATATAAAAGCAACGGCATACCATAGAAGGAATATTTTCCAGATTAAAATGATTTGAAAAAAAATTGATAAGCTTGCAGCTGAACAACAAAACTTTGGCAATGATCACACCTCATGTGCTTTATTTATTGTTAAATGCTAACAATGTGTGTTTGAATGCCATTTTACATGACATTTATTGTCATACTACTGCAGCAGCAGATACTTCACCTCAGATCTTTAAAATAACTTTAGAACTGTGACTCAAAACCAACACATCAATGATTCAGCATCTACATTTAATAATGTTAAAGAGGTTTAATATGTATTAATTAGATTATAAACCTTACCATCTCCTGAGTAATGCATGTTCTGTGCTTCTGAATGGCTGTGTTTAAATTTCTGTCGTGTTTCACCTGGTGCAAACAGTCAAATTGCTTATCACTGAAAATCTGATCACGTAGCGTGTTGTTAAATTCTGGATACTTGAGGTGTCTGAATTAATAACTTCATGTGGAACTCTATATTTGTGTCTCATTTCAGTCTGCTACTGTCCACCAGAGGTCACATTTTGATCACAGACACATGCTTTGAGAGCCTTTCTGAATGAATGACTGAATGAATGAATGAATGAATGAATGAATGAACGAACGAATGAATGATATAAATAAAGATGCTGTTTTCCTACATGGCAACCCGGGGTGCTCAAATATAATGGCTTATGTCATTGAGCGGGTTAAATAGACCAAAAAAAGACAGCACATACAATAACACCCAATTTTTAAAGCAGAATGTCCTACTTCAGCATTGTGTTTCAGATAAACAAGTATGTTTACTTGGCATGTTTCTTCAATATCTGCAAACATATTATGGTATTTACATGCTTTAGAAGAGTCAAAAACTCAAATACAACACCTTTAAATAGATCTAAATCGATAAAGATGAACAAATAAACCAAAACACCAACATTGTGTAAAGGAGATAAGAATATTTAAATCATTATGATGGCAGGCACAAATGCTAACTTGATAGGCAAGTACATGCTAATACGATTGATGACACATCTGATGTTATTTTAGAAATGTTTTGAACATATTTTAAGCTATTATTTCTCTGATGCCCCAGGGACAGAGTTTTACTCCTGTGCAGCTGTAACTGAAATGGCACCCTGACCAAAGGCACTTTTCCCAGAGTGGGACAGTACAGTCTCCCCGTCTTACTCTCTGTGTTGCGTGATGTTTACAAACTGACTGAGAGGTGGAGATGACAGACCATAAATGTTTTCTCACAAATGTTTGAATATTTAATTAAATTTTTCCAGCTTAACAGTATATGATTTCGTAAAGTGGTATGATGATGGATTACGTCTCAGAGTTTTTTTTTTATCCAGTAGTTTTAGTGTCTGTTTGGATAGTGACTCTATGGGTTTTAGCACTGTTTTGTTTGCCCGTGAGCAGGTTGTTAAACAGTAGGTATAATTATATGTGAAAAAATCATTGAATGCATGAATATTTAAGCTGCCTGCAGAGATAAACCTTATGAACCGGAAATTAAACATATTAAACAACATAATTAATTTACAATTATTTATTACGTCATTAAAATCTCAATGTAAGTCATTCATTCATTCATTTTCTTTTCGGCTTAGTCCCTTTATTAATCAAGGGTTGCCACAGCGAAATGAACCGCCAACTTATCCAGAATATGTTTTACGCAACAGATGCCCTTAAAGCTGTAACCCATCACTGGGAAACACCCATACACTCTCATTCACACATATACACTTCGGACAATTTAGCTTACTCAGTTCACCTAGAGCGCATGTCTTTGGACTTGTGGAGGAAACCGGAGCACCCTGAGGAAACCCACTCAAACAAAGGGAGAACATGCACTCCACACAGAAATGCCAACTGACCCAGTCGAGGCTCGAACCAGCGACCTTCTTGCTCTGAGGCAACAGTGCTAACTACTGCACCACCACACCACCTTCAATGTAAGTCAATATAAATTAAACTTGTTTATTTCTTTAAATTTATGCTAAACATTACATGTTTTTGATTCATAATGTTTCAAGTGAACAACACCAAATTTCTTATTTTTTTATTCTTATTCCAAGTGCACTTTCTGTTGAACACAAAAGAATATATATTGAATAATGCTGGAGACCTGTAACTACTGACATCCACAGAAGGAAAACAAATTGCTATGGAAGTTACAGGTTTCCAACAGTATTCAAAATAGCTTGTTTTGTGTTCAACCGAAAAAATAAAATAAAATACAAAACTGATGGTGGTGGTGGGCATACTTTTCCTTTATGGGTGAACTATAGAACTATAGCTTTAAAAAAAGTTCATCCACTATTTCAAAAGCAATGCAAATACTATGATTTTCCACAGCCTGGCACTGCATAGTGTTTTGTTGTCTTCAAAGAGCATCTTTATGTCAGGTTTCTGCAATCAGTGGTTAGAGCTGTGATGCAGTGTTGTTTTGGCTGATTGGCTTTAAAGCTGTTTTTAGTCAGAGAAAGTTTTTAGTTTTCAAACTTACAGGATGTTTTTTATAGTAAAATTTCTCAGTTTATGCTGCCTAACAGTATAAGCATAAAACATCATAAATCCAGTTCCTGAAGAGATTAGCATCCAAACATACAAATTAGAATTATGCGCAAATCTGGAATATTGCTTTCATCTGTTTTCCTCATTCAGTCTAAGAGATCATAAAATCACACCCTTCAATACAGTTCTGCTTTTTTAGGAGTCTTAAGTGATGTAAAACCACTCAAATGTGTATTTAACCGACAATGAAAAAAAAAAAAGATTTTGGTTATCTACAGATTTTTTAAAGCCCTGGTGAAAAATGCTGTAAATCAATGCTTTGTTTTATAAAGTGATATTTACAACCCACAGGCTCATTCTAAAAATGTACCTCTATATACATTTCTGAAGAGCACCAAATACAGTGGTGGAAAGAGTACCATTACTTGCCTAAAAATGTAGTGTAAGTAGAGTAAGAGTATCTGTTGTAAATATTACTCAAAGTATGAGTAAAAAGTAGAGCTTTTAAAAGTACTCATGAGTAGTGAGTATTATGCTGTATAAAGCTAATGCGTTTACATGTAATTTGTGGATGTGTGTAAACGTAACATTCTGTAGTGCATGCAGTTATTGTCCAGCAGGCACACAATGTCATAGGACGTTAAAATTAGATTAGATTTAGGTTGTGATGTCAGGTGACCAAAATTCAATGTCTAGCCAGCGTCTAAGGATAACGTTATTTTGATGTCCAATAACGACGTCAAATGATGCTGAAATTTGGTCGATTTTAGGTTGTGTTAGAAAGTGACCAAAATCCAACATCGAGCCAACATCTTAAACCAATATCACATAGATGTCAAATACTGACATTTATTCCTCAGGTGGCAACAAAAATCCAACATCTGTTCACACAACGTTCACACAACTTCAAGCTGTGACATCATTAGACATTGATTTGGTTGGTTTTAGGTTGGATTTTGACATTGGTCTGACATTGAGTTCTGACTTTAACCCGATTTTCATTTCAGTTCAATTCACCTTTATTTGTATAGCGCTTTTACAATGTAAATTGTGTCAAAGCAGCTTTACATAGAAGATCATAGTAAATACCAAACAAATGCAACGTCCCCAAGACATCGGGGTAAAACGTCAATCTGATGTCATGTTAATGTCTTGTGCTTGCTGGGTGTTTAAGGCCATTTCGGTCATTTTACAGCAAACATCCGTCATCTTCTCATCAGTGACATATATAACCAGTCTCTGGGTCAATGCGTGTAAAGATTTAGGACATCTTTTTTGACACTTGTAATGCTTCCAAACAGTTTGCTGCATTTATAATTACCCCATGTCTTGAGGTTGTTTATTATGATGTGATTTACCTTTTATGTGTGATTTAGTTAGACAGGAATTACAGGACGGATTTTTCTAATCCCCATAGACAAGAAATAATAAAGTAGTGACTGCAGATTGAAGGAAAGTAGTGGAGTAAAAGTACAAATACAGCACTAAAAATGTACTCAAGTGAGAGTAAAAGTACACATTTTTAAAACAACTTAGTAAATTACAAGTCCTGAGAAAAAGTGCTTAATTACAGTAATTTGAGTATTTGTAATTAGTTACACCTCTGGCCAAATACAAACTCAAAATTTCTCTATCGAGTGGTATTCATGTCTGCTCTTTTTGACTAAATACACCAGAGGTCGCAGACGACTGATTGTTTGACTGACTGAATGACTGACTGACTGAGCCACCCTCATCCTTCCCTAAACCCAACCAATGGTGTTTTAAAAAGCAATCCAGAAAAAGAAAAGCCCTTGCCTGATTTGTACCACGTTTTTAGATTTTACCACATTCTCACCCTGTTATTTACTTGTTTATTTTATTTTTTTAGCATCTATTTTTGTCTTACCCGCTTTCTGGAACCGTTCTTCACCGGACACGAACCCAGTTGTTGTGGTCAACTCCTCTTTGCATCTCAAGCTGGTAACAAACTGGTAACAGCAGGAAAGCTGACCATACAGGGGTAATCAGTCAGCTGGTAAGCACGAAAAGGAATGGCTTAATATCGCCCGTAGCATTCATTTAAAAAAAGAAATGCAGCCATATGTAGCTCTGGCTACATCATTCGCAATCTCCAGAAATGTATATTGGGGTACGCTTTCAGAATGAGCGTTTGTTAGTTATTTACTTTTATACAACTGTTTTGTCTGGTTCTTGAATGTGATTGGCTGATAGCTGTAGTATATTCTGCCAGTTGCAGCACTCGTCCAGCTTCTTCACCCTTCACCCTTGTGTATTAATCTGCCCACATACAGCAACAAGCAGAAGAGGCGCTACAGTTTGAGAAATATTGCAGCTGTTCGACAACATAATGTACTTTTGAGACTTTTTTTAGTCGAGAATATAGTTGTTTAGATTGCAACTATGCAGTTTATTTATAAGGTCAGTGCCTATTTTAAAATATTTATCAATTCTGAAAGACAGAGCGTCGGCAGCCATTAGCCTGTCTTTGAGCAAAGACAGTTGACTAAGTTCATCAACAAGATGGTGAGTGACCACATAATAAGCCCTAAGAGAAAAACAGCATAATTTCAAACTACAGCTGATCAAATTATTATTAAACAGAAAAAAATACTTTCCAAATTGATCTCTCTCTCTTTTATGTTGTTGTGCTGTATTTATTCCATAGTAATACTGTGATTTCCCGATTGCAACAGAGAAATACTGGAAAATCTCTGTAGACCGATGGCATTGCATGCCGTTCAGCCTTATAATCTTAAAATGTGAGCAAAATCACCTGTTTTCTCACCAGTTTAGACTATACAGAGAAGCATTCAAACACTAGCTCTAAAGTGAAGTTTGTGAACTGGCAACAGTTTTTGCTGTTCTGACCACTGCTGCAGATGTGAAGGAATGGCAGAAGAAAGTAGTTCCTCATACAAAAAGGTTTTGAGACTCTCCATACATGATTTTCTTTTTTATACACCCGATTATGCCATCAAACTGTTGTATCAACGCAATATCACACTTATAGCTGTGCGATGTAGTTGTATATTGTCACTGGTTGGAAACTAAGGCACTCGGTCGGGGATCTTGTGCCAATGCACATCTCCCACCAGTGCTCAGCCACATTGCACTGCTACTCGTGTGATATTGTTCATTCAAATTTTAATCAAGGTAATATTATCAAACCAATTTGATTTGGTTTTAGAATGACCAAAACAACATTTCGGATAATTTATAATGTGGTTGGTCTGCTGGTTTGTTCATTAATGCCCTCTCATCCTGACCATTTTTATTATCAGCGACCTTCTTGCTGTGAAGTGATGCCACCGTCATGCCATGTATGCTGCCATTTATTCTGTAAACATGTTTCCATAATAGTTGATGTACCTTATTGCTTATCAGATCAAATATTTATCCTACTGAGTTGTGCAGATAATTACTTTTTATGCACATTGTAAAAATGTATGTACAACTTTTCCATTAAGCAATTTTATGCATCATTCCTAAATGTAAATATGAATAAGTGGTAACAGAGATAGAAACACAGAAAGACTTATAAATGTAATAAATTAATTATTAGTTATTTATGTTTGCATGAAGAATTATTCCAGAATGACCTGCTGATTATGGCTAAAGACTAATTCTAATGCCTTTGTGAAGCACAAGAGCAAACAACATTTAGCACGCCAAGAAACTTGTGATCAATATTGCTACAAAGTGAAGACAGGAGAATCTGCATCAGCGTTGTAAAGGGAACACAGTGACTACAACAACAATGGAAACAAGCCTCGATAATGGTTTTGCACTCCAAAACCAGAGTAGTTACGGGTGAAAGTGCTGTGCTGGCAGCAAAGGAAAACATAAAAACAGTGTTGATGGAACAAACCAGTGGAAGAAAGCTGACATGTACAAAGAAGTTTGTGGTGGGTGTACTAAAATCCACACTCCAGGCTTAACTCAATGGGAGCAACAGACGGCCGAATGCATTTTACATGAGAGAGAGAGAAGTGGAGTGCTTTGGGGCACATTATCCAAAGCACAAATGGACTCCCAACCAGATGTCAACCTCCTCAAATATTTACAACAGAGATTATGTTTAATAACTTTCATTATAAACTATGATTGGTCTGCATATTACAGCGCTTAATACCATTCCCTGTCTGAGTACAGTTCATTTATCTGAAAAATGAGACGTACTCCCTTAATAACAATGAAATCTTCACGACTTTTAAAATCAAGATCGGTCAATGAGGCGATTCATTTAAAGAAGGGTCAAAGACATGTTGTGCCTGAACCAAATTACATTTGCAAATGCATATATTACATTTTAGATAGAAATGATCACATGAAATTCAAATAAAGTGTGTACAACCTAAAATACAGTTGTAATGTTCCAACAGCCGGGTGACGCGATGGCGCAGTGGGTAGCGCTGTCGCCTCACAGCAAGAAGGCCGCTGGTTCGAGCCTCAGATGGGTCAGTTGGCATTTCGATGTGGAGTTTGCATGTTCTCCCCGTGTTGGCGTGGGTTTCCTCCATGAGTCCAAAGACATACGGTATAGGTGAATTGGGTATGTTAAAATTTATTGTAGTTTAAGTGTGTGAATGAGTGTGTATGGATGTTTCCCAGTGATCAATTGCAGCTGGAAGGGCATTCACTGCGTAAAACATATGCTGGATAAGTTGGCGGTTCATTCCGCTGTGTTGACCCCTGATTAATAAATGGACTAATCTGAAGAGAAAATGAATGAATGAATGAATGAATGAATGATTCATCAGCATTCAGCTCGCAGGTATAGTTATGTAAAACAGTGGTTCTCAACCATTGTGCACAGGAAATCATTAGTTAATTCTGTCTGAACAATCTTTTATTTTGCTAAATTGTTTTATTTTAAATAATGACTGTATTGTCTCGCTTGCATCTTGGTCACATGAGCGCCCAAATTTAACCCACAAGCAGCAAAATGAGTAAGAAACAGACGTCTTTGGAAAGTTTCTTTGCAAAGGGGAAAAGCCCCAATGAAGGACCCCAATATTACTGAAAATGAATTAGCAATGCCTTACACTACTGCGTTACAGGAAAATGTAATATGTTACTGTAATACATTACTTTTGTAACGCATTACTCCCAATACTGGCTATTGCACGAAATAATCTGTAGATTGGTCATTACTGTGATGCATAAAAAAAGAGAAACACAACTTAATAAGAAAAAAACAAAACAATCATTTACTTACCGCACTTAAAAATTAAAAATCAGACCTGACAGTGGGACACGGTTTTAAAATCAGGTGATATTTGGCAGCTCCATCAAGGGGTGAATGCAGAATGTACTGTTATAGCCTTAAAAGCAAATGTTGTCAGGGCTTTGAGAAAATCCCTTTGTTATTTTCATCCTACGTTACTTTCGTCCTCGCTTTCCCCCTATATTAATCATTCTCAGGGATGTTGGCTGGAAATGGGCCTTTATGTATTAGGAATATCAATATCTTACGATATCTTAAGTTATTTGGGTTTTTTTATCTTTTCATCTTTTATAACCAGGACTAGGATTTTGTTTTTAATCTACTGCTGTGATTTTGGGGGGAAACTGTATATTATGAAATCTGTTAAATATTGCTGAAAGAAGAAGACATTATCAAATTATCCAATGGACATGCAAGGAGTGTGCAATGTGCTTTGTTAAATAAATAAATGGATAATAAACTCGTTTTGTGCATCATTTTGTATGCTCAGTGGTAAATTACAAGATGTCAGATTAAAAAAAAAAAAAAAACATGGATATTTTTAAATTGATGTCTACAAAAAATATAATGGAAACTGGAAGCTCTCACACAACAGATGGCAACAAAGCACTTTCATGATGATATGTAGTGTAATATCAGGGATTTGAAGGAGGAAAAGCTGTGTTTGTTGCAAATGTTTCAACCTGGGGGTGCTAAAGAGTGTTGAGAAACAGATTTTCTCTGTTTTTGGCATGTATAAAATGTGCCATGATTATGGGGGAAGGACAATAAGAAAATGTATGTAACCCTGAACAGATATGAGCAGAATCTTTTTATAGCCTCTCACAAGATGAATAAAGGGTGGGAAAAAAAACACAAAATTTAGGTTTTTGATTCGAAACAGCCTTTGCAACCACAACCTTGACTCGCCTAAGGCATGCAAACCCAATTACGGTCTCAGAAGGCGAACTAGACTGAAAGTTAATTACGCAAATTCTTATGTTATTGTAATGATGAACTGCAACACGGTTTCAAATGTCGCCATAATGTACAGCTGTGATTTCAACTTGCATTCTAAAGCTAATTTATCCTGTAATGATACCCTCACATCACCACCCACAACAATAAAAAGATAAAGGACTTAAACATCCTATGAAAACCTTGCCTCATGGGCATTTCTCCCTTACCTAGTCATGTGAATGACCTTTATTGAAATTGCTTTTCACTGGAATAGGTCACCAGATTCAAAGGCACGGAATGGACGAAATAATAGGTTGGTCTCTGTTCAGCACACATTGAATACAGCAGGTTGAGCTTTTACTTGGCTTTTGTAAAGCTTTAGGGCCATTTGCAAAGGCCAGCTGCTGGAGCCTTTTTGTGGTCCACACTGGTAAAAACAGGAAAAGGTGGAATAAGGATAAAACAAAGATGCAGAGAGAAGGAAAGAAACGTAAATATTATACTTTATGCAAATGTATTGCATGTACATTAATTGAAAAAAGGATGAGATTGAAACAATTTTGTTATGGCTAGTGTTTACGCTAAAGGACTTTAAAGGACTACTTTGTGGGACTAGTCCCGCAGTTTTTTAGTCCCGCACCCATGAGGTTTTATTCCGCACCCAACCACTCTTTGTTCAGCCGCTGCCCGCTTAGAATAATTTTCTCCCTGACCCGACTGCTAAACTTAGATCTGGTTTTCAGAATCTCACATTTAAATTGATTACTACAGATAAAACTGTAGGTTGTACAAGGATTGTATTTGTATTCACCCCTTTGTGATAACACATGAGTGCTGCCTTAAACCTAAGGTTCCAGTCTTGTGACTGCTAATGGTTAAAACTGAGGCAATTATCACATCGTGCAAAGGATAATTTTTTTTTTTCCGTTTGCATCTATGATGCTTGAAAAAGACCTCTATACATCACACTTGCCTGATGTGGGTTTATTAGCAATAAAATGACTGCAAACTGTGAATAAAAGGTACTTGCAGAAAGCACTGCTCCATGCATTCAGCAAGTGTTACATTCGTGACCACTGGCTATAACAGTGCTTAATAAGAATGAGGAAATTAAAGATATGCTGTTTAGTGAGGATATGTGTATATATGTGTAAAGTGAGGAATGTTTCTCAAAAGCGTAGTTGCTTTGTTGCAGATCGGTCGTTTGAACCATGTTAGTTATAACATAAAACCTCCATATGACGCTCTAAAAGGACTCTATAAGCATGTTTGGCATGCTGTCCTAGGAGAGAGCTCTGAGCTCAAAAGGTCCTTGAGCCCTGGCTTCCCTTCCATTTGCAGGGTGAGAGGGGAGCTTTGAGCTCAGGTAGATCTTGACAACTCCCCCTTTTTGAAAAGAGCTGATGACTAAAATGATTGCTATATAGAGATATGCTCCTGGATGAGAGTTTGACTGTAGGTCTAAGTTTAGGTTGATCAATTCACTTGAAGTGCATGTTTTTGGAATGTCGAGGAAACAGGAGAACCCAGGGAAAACCGTCGCGAGCATGGGAAGAACATGCTAACTTTGCACAGAAACAACAGTGGCCTGTTAAAGGACTAGAAGCAGTGACGTTCTTGCTGTGAGGCAACAATGCTAGCTGGGCCACCGTGTGTTCAGCATGCACATATGAAGCGAAAGGTGGAGGAGTAGGGTTGGAAGGGGGGATTCTTCAATCGAAGATGACTGTAGTGAGAAACCCTGGCTCTTTATAGTGGGTTAGGAATCGTCTGATTGGTGGATCATATATAGTTCAAGACTTCACACTTAGCTGATGATTGATAATAAAGCTAGTTTGGCGTGCTGTCCCGGGAGAGAGCCCTGAGCTTATAAGATCCTCGAGCCCTGGGCTCCCTCCCGTTGCAAGGCGAGAGGGGAGTTTGAGCTCAGGTAGATCTCGATGACTCCCCCTCTTGCTTATTGTAGCTAAGTGTCAGATATGGATGTTGCAGGTGTACTCAGAGTTTAGCTAAAGTATTTGGATTAATTGTTTAGAGTGCTTGTTTTTGAACTGTGGGAGGAAACCGGAGGACCCGGGGAAATCCCACTCGACCACGGGGAGAACGAGCAAACTCCGCACAGAAATGCCCATCTGGTGTGGAAAGGAATTAAACCAGGGGCATTCTTGCTGTGAGGCAACAGCGCTAATCGCTGGCCACCGTGACGCCCGTTTGAAAGGAGGGAAAGTAGGGTTGGGTGGGAGGGGGTTTTTTTTCAAGACAAAGATATTGAGATGAGAAAAGTCTGGTTATTTATAGTGAGTTAAGGATCATCTGATAGGATAATCAGTCTTTAGCTAAAGTTGGAACAGCTGTGAACAATCATAAGCATGCAGTGATCCTCTCGAAATTTGTTTATAAATAAACTTCACTTAATGCAGAACCAGCTGAGTTCAGTCATAATCATGTGATTCTCTTGAAATTAGTTTATAAATAAATTACACTTAATGTGCTCACCTAACCCCGCCTCTAACCCTAACCATCACAATGACGTCACTCACTCCATTGAGTGCATTGTGTCTGAAATTGCTTTGCTGAGTGATGCAATCTCAGCTTGCATCATAAAGGCTGCATCCAGATGCTATTGCATTTCAAACACTATTTAAGCACCACACCATGCTGGATATAGTTTTGTGTTGTGAACTTCCCATGTGTCATGTGTGCATTTTAAGGAACAAAAAAACAGCAAGGTTTTGTTTCCACACAAATAAATGGCATTTACAACATATATGAGGTGGTTTGAACTAAAACTTTCTTGTGACACCTGAGCAGAAAAACAATCTTTTAAATGATGTTTAAATGATGTATTAGCTCACAAAAAAACTATAAACAAGATTTAAAAGGTACAAAGAACACTTGAAAAAGTATTCAATCAGTTATTCTAAAAGGTATCAGTGAGGTATTTTAAACACATTGTCTGCCGTGTTTTGTCTCACTACAAGCTCTGCTTTAAAAAAAAATAACTGTTTTAAAAAATGGTGTTCTTTGAAAGTGTAATAATGTGTGAGAAACCTAATATACTGCACAGATAAGCACAAAACCCTGATGTTTAATTCCATCACACCTCACTGCACAAAGGCAGTTCTCCTTGGATTGAAAGAATACTGTTTCATCACCTCCACGCAGTGAGTGATTGTTCCTGGGGGTCTAGGAAGCCCTTTTCAGTTAGCCACCCTTGGGTGGAACAGACTTTCAAAGTGAGAGATTAAAGAGCCGTGCTAGGACACTGTGCCCTTCCTACCCAAAACTCTCTCTCGTTACAAGCCTCTGAATCTTGCATACCCTACAATAACAAACTCTGCTAGATTTAATACAGCGCTACAAAGAGCAGAAACACAATATGCATTATTCAGGAAGTATTAATGAAGCCTCTCTGCCATTACTGACCTGCATACGAAAACATGTGTTATGAAGGGTTATCCTTGCATGTGGCATACTATTAAACTGGGTGTATTATTCTCTCTATTTTCAAATGATGAAATAAAATTTAATTGATGAACTAGATTCAAAAGATTCTGTTAATGCCTTTGGACTGACATTTCTGACAAATAAATGAGCTTCTTCTTTTATAAACACCATTAGAGCTAATTAACTGAGAGGAGTGTTTAATAATACTAATCTACAAAAGATCATTAAGAGTCAGATTGAATGTTTTAAATTCTGCATTGGATAGCTAACCAAATCTTTTGCGTCATGATTTGTGATGTTTTGTACACATTGAAGATCAAAATTAGAAACAGTAGGACTGCAAAATTATTAAGAGCTTGAGCTCCTCCTAAAGTTGTTTTTATGTCTACACCTACCCCACCCCTAACACCAACCCCCAGAGACGTCACTTAGAAGAAGGGCAGCAAGGAGGAGCTGAAATGCAGGCTCCCATTTTGCTGGGGCTTTGCACAGAGTACCACTTAGTAGGAGTGGTGTATAACAAATTGGGACCTGACAATGGAGGTGAGGATACACATGCAGTGTTCATTATATATATATATATATATATATATATATATATATATATACAGGCAAAAGTTATAACAGGAGCAAACAACAATGCCAGGGGTAATCCGCAAAGAGTAATCCAAAAACATAAACACGGGTGAGGTAGGCAGCAAACAATCAAACATTCAAAATCACTTTCAGGCAAAACATAAAGCAAAGAAAAAAGCAAACACTGAGAAATATCCATGGCATAGAAACAAGATTCTGCAGTGTATGTATGAGAGAATGAAGCTTCTGTAGTAAAGGTAATTTCAAACAGGTTCATGAGTATCGAAAGTGTCACGAGCGGGTCTTGAACCCAGGTCTTTGGTGTGTAGACCGGTGTGTGTACCACTAAGCCACAGGGGCAGTTGTGCTGCACCCAAACGAAAACACTCCAATAGGGAATCCAGAAAACAAGGATTTATTAAAAAAAAACTTAGGTCTATTTAGATTCTTCTCAAAAATGAGGTAGCAAAACAGACAAATTAGTTTCTTCTCAGAATGAGCTATGCAAAATATTCTAACAGTATAATAAACATGTAAAGAAAACCCCACGAGGGAGACAAATAGACAACAAGGCAGCCAGCAACAAAGAAAATAAAACAGTCTTACTAGACGTAGCTCAGGAGATCAAGAGAACGCAAGTCAAGTTCACCATGAGATGACTCAAAAAACAAGTGAGGAACACAGACAAGGTGACAACTTAAATACACAGGCTGGAACAAGTCACAGGTGATCAAAATTAAGTAAACAAGAACACGTAAGGAAGAACAAAGGTAGAGGGGAAACACGGGGACCTCTAGGGGAATGGAGACAAAGTGCAGGATGGTGACAGAAAGAAATGTCCAACTGATGTGTTTCAGCTGTGGAGGTGCAAAAGAATTGTGGGGAGTGTAGTCTGTTGGAGTAAATGTATAGAGTTATCGGTGGAGTGCCATCTAGTGGGTATTATGGGCACTCTAGCTTATGATCTGCCTAATCTAGGAGCTGCTTCCCATGCTCTCAATAAATAAGATGACTAGGAGGGAGGCGGAGGAGTGGTGAAACGGAAAGGGATGGAGGGCTAAGTTTGTGAGATATAAGAAAGCCCGGGTCATGCAGCAGAGGTGGGACTGGAACATGGAGCGGCTGTGGGCCTGAAGCTTAGAGCTGAGGCAGACATGGAGCATGAGGCTAAAGCAGATCTAGGTCTGGAGACTAGAGATGTCTGTGAGAGAATATTGAGCTGCTGTGAGAGACATATCTGTGAGAAACTAGTAATGTCCTGTGAGAAACTAGTGATGTGCTGTGAGAGTCTAGTGGTGTCTGTAAGAGACTTATGATGTCTGTGTGAGCCTAGTTATGTGACGTGTAAGACTAGTCGTGTCTGTGAGAGACTAGTGATGTTTGTGTGAAACTAGTCATAGATATATACACTGGATATCTTATACGGACCCTGACATGTATCTATAGCGCCACATTTGTGCAGTGCTCCCAGGACAAAAGTAATTCAACCGCACTAGTCAAGACTAAAACCAATGTGAAGATGCTGGACTTTAGCACTGTGTATGGGAAACAAAAGCAAACAAAAAACATAAAGGTATAACATTATATATTGGTAAGATTTTGTTTTTTATGATTTTGTATGTTAAGAATTTGTGCTAAACAAGTAACATTATTGATGATAATACAGTATCTTACTGCACTGACCATAAGGCAAAGTAGCACTAACTTGCTCTAAATACTAGGCTTATGCAAGTTTTTTTTTCTTAATAAAATCAGCAAACAATGTAAAGTAAATATGAAAACAAGATGCTGCGGTGCCAGAAACTTGTATTATTGTTGATCATGTGAAGTAACAGCCGGTTTTTGAAGTAACTTATAGAGGTGCTTGATAACATAACAGTGGCTACGCCTCAATGTGCATACTGCCCACCTTAAATCATTAAATATTACAAATGCTATATACCATTTATCTCAGAAAGATGGATATGCATATGAGACACAGGGATATCAATGGTTCAAATGAATTGTTCAAAACGAAGATTCATTTACTAACAAATCGCTTCCTCTGTAAGAATTAGAAGTGCAAACAGGAGAGGGGCTGTGTTTCAGGGCATAGCTTAGATCAAATTTAACAGGAAGGAGTGGATAATACATTTCCATGCACATAAATGCATGCTCTTTGTTGGCAATGCCCGTACAATCACTTATCCATCGATGTAGAAAAGTGATAGAAAATTATAACTTTTGTGATTTAAAAAAACCATTTGCATACTGACTACTGGTAAAACTCCTGATCATAGATATGTGTTTAAATGTTTATATATCGATGACTCCCGATGGCCAGTCCTCCACTGCACATTGGTCCCACATTCACCTTAAAGGAGCGCTACCCTGAACTAAAATGGCGGCATTACTGACGCATTCTTTCCAATAGACAACAACAGCATAGACAACATCTAATGTAAATGTCTATAGAGACTACTTATGTGCTGTATGAGACTAGTCAAGTCTGTGAGAGACTAGTAATGTCTGGGAGAGACTACACTGTAAAACCCAATAGTCAACTTTATCAAATAGAATGAGTATAGTTAACTCAAAATTGACTAAAAGTTAATTCTACTAATTTGAAAAGAGTTTTGATCTCAGTGTTGAAGGTAATAAGTTAATTAAATACCTCATTACTTCAACTTAAACGGAGCAAGTTCACAGTATTCATATAGATTAGTTTTTTTTTCTACTTTTTTTTTTTAATCAAATAGTTTGTTGCAACCGGTTTCCTCAAACGGTTTGAGTTGCCTTAACCTATTGGGTTTTACAGTACTCAGTTGGTTTGAGTTCTCTTCATTTATTGGGTTTTACTGTGCTCAAACAGCTTCATTTACTCAAATGGATTAAGTTCACAGCACTCATTAAGATTAGTTTTTGAACTCATGTGGTTTGTTGCAATCGGTTTCCACAAATGATTTGAGTTACCTTTTTGGGTTTTACAGTGTAGTAATGTATGTGATAGACTACGAACGTACTGTGAGAAGCTAGATATACATATGCTAGTGATACTCAAGAAAAAAAACACTGTTAATCAACAAAAGCACAATATAAAATATATTTGTTTATATAAAACCGTCATTCCGCTGTAGCGACCCCGGATTAATAAAGGGACTAAGCCGAAAAGAAAATGAATAAATGAATAAAACCGCATTAACAGCTATAGAACTGTTCTTTTATTATTTGCACTTTGAAAAAATATAAATTGTTATCACTCTGAATTGATCAGATACCAACCAAAACATATTTTCACAAGGGACTGGACGACAGATAGTGTGTACCATACAGAAATACTGATAACCTCTTGACAAAAAAAGCCTGACACTTGATGGAATTGATTTTGATCTGAAATACAGAGATGTCAGTAATGATTGTTTATCATGTTCTAGCTGCCACTTACAGAAGCCAAAGATAAAATATGATCATGATGACCGGTGGTGACTTTGAAGTAGAAGCTGTTTTTCACAAACATCGTCACATTTTAGTACCAGCACGAATATATGTGGGTCTATTTAGAAAACAAAGCAGAGGATATGGTGTTTCTGTCCAGAGACTAATTAGCTGATAATTATAGAAAACGTCTCACTGGATGCATTTATGTTTTTGGAAATAGCTACCCCGTATCACTCTGTCTGAGTCTGTCACGTTGTAATATGGCAGTTAAATGAGGCTGGTGCGTTAAGTCAACTTCATTATTTTCATTCACAACAATAATCGTGTGTCTAAGTGGACAGAAACAATGGTTGTGTCATCCGCTATGCCCTTAGGGGACATTAAAAAGAGAATGGATAGCACACATGATTTCTGTGATCATTTAAAAACACTTTCTCTGTGTCTGATGTATTTTATGGCTAGCTTGAACAACAATATCCAATTAACACCCAGACAGGCCTCACTCAGATAGAGCACATATTGGCAGAAGTTCATTGGGTGGGAGTCTCATCACATTATTTGCTTATTTCCATTCAGTTTTAGCTTTCATTTCAATCCAAGTGGAACTTAATAATGGGGTTTTACGGCACGAATGTTAAATCAGCAGCTGTTAGAAAAACTGCCGTCTGAAATATGATAACATTTAAGCAATGAAATTGGTTGACTAGCAAAGTAAACAAAACACTCATTTTATTTTTTGCCCTCTAATGTGAAAAGGGCAATTCAAGGGATGGAAATGAATTCAAAGCGTCTCAAAGTCCCCCCTGGAAACAAAGCATTGTTATGAAAATGATAGTCTATATTAATTGTCAGAAGCTGATTCATGATCAGCGTCTCAGAGCAGAGGGGGGGGGGGGGAATAAGCAAGACGGCTGCGTCTGAAACATGACACACCTGACCTTCACAGACAGTGTGCGAAGCATCAAGGACATCAAAGACGTCAGTTACTACAGTTACACACAGGAGATACTCAAAGTTCAAGGAGACACAAAGCTGGAACTTTAGCACATACAGTTTATCTAATAAACATAGTGGTTAACTGTATAAATATGCATAATTCCCTGCTACAAACAGTATCTGAAAGAAGTACTGAGTCCGAATTCGTAGTGTATTTATTGCTATATCTCTCCATAATATCAGAACTTTACAACTGTGAAATTTCTTGAGACAAGACCACAAGAATTGCCATGCAATAAAACAATGAACTTTTTAGTCTGAGTAGCAAACCTTACAAAGAGCAAATTCTTCAACTGTATATTGTGAATCTATAACTTTAACTTGCGTGTTTGGCATCATTTTAAATGTCTCTGTGTGATTGGTTAATGGTCTCAATTTTGCAGTAGTCACTTGCATTATGATAAATATTGTCTGAGTTTGGGAAAAGTTCTACTGAAGTTTGAAATTGTTTGTCAATTATGAACTTTTTACTCCAGGTGGTGATTAGTTTTTAGGTTAAAATATGACCAGACAGAGGTCTCAGTGAAGCTTTTATTATTTTTAAGATGGTTCTTTGTTAAAAGTTGAGTATTTAAAGGATATGTGAATATCATTGGGGTCTTGTAGCCAAGACATCCCTTTACAGCATATGAGAAATCAACTTTTGCTCTTTTTTTGCTGAAGCCATTGCATCCCTGCAGCTGCCGTTATAGCTCTGGTTAACAGTCAATCATTGCACCTAAGTACAGTATGTACATCTCAATAATATGTAGGCAAACAACATGTTTTGAGCAATATACCAATATTCATGCATTTTCAAAAGTGTTTTCACAGTTCATTTTGCTGCTAATTTGAATTATGTTATTTGATTATGAATTTGGCGGTCAGTTTTTGAAATGTAAGGATTTAAACAGATCAGACTTGGTCAAAAATAGCTACCAGTTGTTTCAAATATGACCCTGAGCCAACAGACATTACATAAAGAAATGTAAATGGCACTGAAATGACAATGATGACAAGATCAATGTAGCATGTTCTGTATTTTTAAATAGGATATAGATTCAGACTGTACTAAACAGAACATATTTTTTTGTACTTGCTAAAGAAGCCTGAGCAATATTTTATATTTATAGCTATAATTTAAACAGCTAATAATATAATTTGATGACACAATCATTATTTGAAAGTATATGTTTAATGTTTTAAATTTAATATGTAGTGTGTTTTAAATGTTTGACTGTGGGATGTTTAAGACATCTGAAAATAACAGACTAGCTAATGATACATTAGCAATTAAGGGTGGAACACATCGGTGAATTATCTTCTCTATTAAATATATTTCAATGAATGACATGCCAGTTGCTCATCTGGTAAGACATGCAATGTCATGTTGGAGCGCTCTTCTCCTCCACCCGTTCTCGGCATTAGTATGTAAATAGAAAGTGGATCCATGGATATGACAAGTAGGAACATCCCTTTAATTAACTCTAATCCGCTTTAGACCCGCTTGGCAATCTGTTCCCAGAGTCTGCTACACACAGCCTCATTCATAACTCAAAGACACCTGCACATTTCCATCGTGCTAGATCCAATCACACAAAAAGATTTTTAAGTGGCATGTGCTACAATTCTGTGATGACTTGATTGTGAGTGTTTTTATTATAATTACAGTATAGCATATAAACATTCTGCTCTATGATATATATATATATATACAACTGTTCTGTCTGGTTCGATACACTGGTGCGATACTTTGCCAGTAACATCACACAAAGGCCTCTTCACCCTTCACTGTGTATTACTCCGCCCACATACAGCCAGCAACAAGCACAGACACTACAGTTTGACAAATACTACTGTTGTTAGACAACAAAGTGTACTTTTGAGGCTTTTTTAGTCAAGAATATGGTTGTTTAGATTGCAACTATGCAGTTTGTTTTAAAATAGTGCCTATTTTAAAATATTTACAATTTCTGAGAGACAGCTAGTCGGCGGCCAAACACGGTTGACGTTATCTATCCACAAGGAGGTGCCAGGACCGCATAATAAGCCCTTGCTTAGTGTGTTTTCCTGAGTGTGAATAAGAAGCTAAAAAATGGAAACGTCGCAGTTTTTAAGGTGGACCGGATAGAGTCAATAAGAAGCTGCGGATAAGAACCTGGATTCAGCCTCGTTCCTCCTCATCGCAAACACAACAGCAGTCTGGTAAGTTAGTGATTGTTCTGTTTTTTTCTAGGTTAATTACTGTGATATTGTAACGGTCGCTTAATGTTTGACATGCATTGTGTACAAATGTCCCTTTTAAGAGAACTATTCCTGTGTTTGCTTTACCTTTGAGATTTAAGCACAAATGTATAAGAGCTCAGTTCAGTTCAGTTCAGTGAGATCTGAAAAGTGTGTGATGGTTGCTATACCGCTGTATCATTCTTTTATTTCAATAATGTAACATTTTATTTTGCAACGGATGTGTGAGTGTATTTTTCTTTTCCTTTTGCCCACTCATTGTCGTTGACTGGCCTGTACGTAGCGATTGGGAGAAACGCATAAAGGCCAATATGAAGAGCAAAATAGTTTTTGCCATCTTTTTTTATTCCATAAAGTCTCCGGGTAAACGCTGGGACACCTGGCACCCGTCACAATACCGACGGCAACAGAGAAATACTGTAGACTGTAATAGACAGTAGGGAGAAATCTCTCTGGGCGTATGGAATTTCATGTAACGTTCAGCCTTAAAATCTTAAAATGTGAGCAAAATTCAGCTGTTTTGTCATGACCTTAAGGGCGTCACACACCAGAAGCGCCGCTTCACATTACACTCTAAAGAATCATTCAAATACTAGCACTAAAGTGACGTTGGTGAATTAGTAACAGCTTCTACTGTTCTGACTTCAGCTGCAGATGTGAATAAATGGTGGAAGAAAGTAGTTCCTAATACAAAAGGGTTTTAGACTCTCCATTCTAAAGCACTCTATATTTTCTTTTTTGTATACAAAATTTGGGGGGGGGGGGGGTCCTCCACACCACCTCCAGTCTGCAGCATCTACTTGGATGATGCGACGGCAGCCACAGGACAACAGCACCAGTGCACTCACCACACAACAGCTATAGGTGGTGCAGAGACAGTGATAGAGCCAATTCGGTGGATGGGTATAATTGGGAGGCCATGATAGGTAAGGGTAAATGGAGGGAATTTGGCCTGAGCTCCGGGGTAACACCCCTACTCCTTATGAAAAGTGCCAGAGGATTTTTAATGACCATAAAGTTAGGAGGAGTTATTGGTTCAACGTTTCATTCGAAAGACGGTGCTAGCTATACAGCAATAGCACTCACACAGACCACAGATTGAGCACCCCCTGCTGGCCCCACTAAACCACTTACAAAACAATAGTGTGCCCATGTAGTTTCCCATTAAGCTGCTGACCAGGCTCAGTCCTGCTTAGCTTCAGTGAGCAACCGCTCTTGAGCTGCAGGGTGATATGGCAGATTTTCATACTTACAATATTCCAAATGTTCAGAAGAATGCTCAAATCCAGAGAAATAAGCTCTTTTAATTAGATCATGTCCTGCACTCTCAAAAACAAAGGTACAAAAGGTGTCAATGGGGTTGTACTTTTTTAAAGAATTTGCACATTACAGCAGCACATTAGTACCTTAAGGGTAGTTTTATACCTTTAGGATACACTTTTAGCTTTACGGCACTATGAGGTACACTTTTGTGCTTTTTAGGTATGCACTTTTAAGGAATGAACCTGATAGGAACAAAAAATAAATATATATTTTTGAAAAGGTACTGCCCCAGTGACAGACGTTGTAACTTTATTTCTGAAAGTGTTTTTCATCATGCTACGACATTTTTCACTCTTGATTAAATTTTTTTTAGAAAACAGGAAAACATGCTGAAAGAAGATTATATATGTTGTGTGTATTTTTATACTACACAGAGCAGCATTACAACAAAACTTTAAAAAATATTTACTTACATCAGGGCTTCAATCAAAGTTTCATCAAAGTTGTTATTTAGCTGTACCATGTTTGTGTTTTTAAACATCTAATGTTAATGAGGTGGGTCATAAAACAACCTGGATGACCAGGACATACACATACACTACGAACAATTTAACCTCCCCAATTCACCTATAGCGCATGTCTTTGGACTTGTGGGGGAAACTGAAGCACCTGGATGAAACCCACACCAACATGGGGAGAACATGCAAATTCAACACAGAAATGCCAACTGACCCAGCCGAGGCTCAAACCAGCGACCTCCTAGCTGTGAGGTGACATCGCTAGCCACTGCGCCACCGTGTTGCCCTTAAGATGTATTTAGTATGATAAAACAGTGCTTCTTCTCCAAGTGATGAAAAGCAGAAGAACAGGAAGTGGTGGATGTGGAATAATAAAAGCTCTGCTGTCTCTAATCTGCAATTGCTTCAGTGGTCTCGTTTTAGCTTTTTAGCCATTCTCTGATACATGCTATCATGATAATAAGATTTGAATACTTTAGTTCATTCATGATCAAGTTTTCTGTATAAGAACCCGCAGGATTTAATGAAGACAACAACTTAGTCAATGTGTCATCAAGTCTTATTACAAGCCCTCTAGCTGTGAATATTAGATACTGTGCACTGTAAAAAAGTGCTGGGATCCACACGATCGATTTGTGTTGGGAAAACATGAAGAAATGAAGTTAACTTCTTAGGTTTTAAAAATTTAAGAGGATTAAACAAAAAACAGTTAAGTTGTCCTAAAAAAAATGTGTTGTTTCAGCTTGGGACGACAGTCAACATTGTTTAATTGATCTCCAGCCATGGAAGGTATGAAGGAAAGTTGAAGAAGGGCATTTTGTGGTGTGCGGAAGAAAGAGAAGTTGGCTGAACTATTGCTGTGTGGTGAAACGAGTAGAGAAACCGGGTCGAGACTGGCAGAGTAAACTTAATGACTGGTTGTGAGAAACGAAAAGCGAAAGTACGTAACGAAACAATGGAGCTAAGACCGCTGCTTTGTTGCTGAAGTGCTTGTGACGTCTGTGAATGAGTGCGTCACCAAAGACTTCAGTGCAGTGTTTCCAGAATTAAACAAACTTACCGTTTTATCTCGCTGGCATGGAATCAGCTGCCGAAAGCCTTCATCCCGCAGTTGAAAGTGTCTAAGGTTTCTGCTAAGCACTCCACATTTGCTGTTCCCCTAACATTTGCCTTGACCTCTCTGTGGGCATTTTTTCCTTTCACTTTCATTTGAGTTATAAATTATAAACTACTTTAAATAAGTAGTTTGAACAAATAGCAAATGTAATTTTTTTGAGTTTGCCTTTAATAAACACTGATTCAATATAATTTAATTTGTAACACATTTCAATAAGGTTGTATTAGTTAGTGTTATTGCATTTACTAACATGAATGAACAATGAGGTGAGGCAGTGGCGCAGTAGTTAGTGCTGTCGCCTCACAGCAAGAAGGTCGCTGGTTCGAACCTCGGCTCAGTTGGTGTTTCTGTTCAGAGTTTGCATGTTCTCCCTGCCTTTGCGTGGGTTTCCTCCAGGTGCTCCGGTTTCCCCCACAGTCAAAAGATCTGTACAGGTGAATTGGGTAGGCTAAATTGTCCGTAGTGTATATGTGTGTGTGTGGATGTTTCCCAGAGATGGGTTGTGGCTGGAAGGGCATCCGTTGTGAAAAAAACTTGCTGGATAAGTTGGCGGTGTATTCTGCTGTGGCGACCCCGGATTAATAAAGGGACTAAGCCGACAAGAAAATGAATGAACAATACATTCATTAAAGTATTTGTTTACAGTAGTAATCGTTAATGATAATACACTTATTCAATGTTAGTTTGTTAACTCATGGTGCATTAATGTTAACAAGCATGACAATAAATGTCAATAATGCATTAGTAAATGTTGAACTATTATTAAAAAATGCTGTATAAGCATTGTTCATAACTACTTCATGTTAGTAAATACATTAACACTTTTTGTAAAGTGTGACAATTTAATTTTAAGCATATATTTACCAAAATGCATTGTGATATTGGATTTAAACAAGTAAAAGGCATTGGGGAATTAAAAAAATCAATAAAATAAATGTTTTAAATTGTAAGCGAGACAAAAAATATACATTTTTTGACACACAAGTAAGCTGAAAAACACTCACCTTACTTTTAATATTTGCAGTTGTTGATTTACAAAAGCTCATTCAAAAATTCGAGCTCTTCAAATGACATGCATGGCTCTTGACTTCAAAGCAACAGAGATACAGCTTTTATTTTCTAATTACCACTTTGGTTTGCAGTCAGAAAGATCCCAGACATTTAGATTTAACTACAATTCATATGCAGGTTGAGTGGTTTTTGCGAAGCATTCATATAGTCACAAGGTTGCGTCCGAGGTGAGGAAATTCATAAATGCCTTTCTCTTAATTATATCCTTTGACAGCTCCTTGCACCTTGCTGACATTGGGTTATTTAACTGCGAGCAATAATTAGTATATAGCCGTTGCAATCAAGACCTCTGCTGAGGTCTGCCAATGTGCAATTTGCTAAGAGAATTCATAAATTGATTCCCATGCCAAACGTATGATAGAGTGAGCTATCTTTAGTGAGGAAAATTAGTCAAGACTGATATCATCAGCATAATTTGCTGTTTAAAAATCACCGGCAAAACAAGCTACTCACAAGTTTATAACCTTATCGCATTTAGGCAATAGGCTGTGCAAACTGGTCAAGTAAAGTCACAATATAAGAGCGATTAAGACTAATGAGATTCTGAATAATACATTTCAGTGAAAAGAATTCTCGAAAGCAGCTATGATAAAAAGAAGGATAAACAACACACGCTAAAAGCACTTTATTTAAGACATGAGTGTGGTACACAGAGGCTGAATAGATATTGACTTGGAACAAACGTAGCTTGATTGAGCTAAGAAAGCGAAAATGAAACACCATGGCTCATGCTCAATTTGATCAAATCAAACCTGAAGACAGATCAAGCTTTTCGATGTGCAGACACATCCTGCTTGGCATAGGCTATAAATAGGGAAGGCTGGAACCAGTATGTGACAGACAGCATAGAATCAGTTCAAAATGTTTTCAAGTTGTTATATCTCGTAAACAGCTGTTAGGGTAAAGGTGATATTAAGCCTGTGGGGAAAATAACATCCATCAGTTGGAAAAAGGACTAGACTAGAAAACTAATGTGATGTTGCTAAAGTCTCCTTTGACCATATTAGCAGACAAGGCTTTAAAACTTGACATTGAAAATTGAAAAAGTGCTTCAGGTGTTTCTCAATGCTGATCCTCACACCCCACCGCTCTGCATTTTGTAAGTTTCTTATTTTACCTCAGACGTTTGTTCTAATTGGACAAGTGTCCTGCAAAGACAACACAATTTCACAGCAATTCGTAACTTTTTGATTTAGTGGCTAATTTGTTTGAATTTGTACAATTTAATACAGTTTGCTAATCCTGCAATGATGGTTGGGTTTAGGGGTGGTGTTGGGTGCACGTGGGTATAAGAATTTGACTGAATTCGTCTGAATTAGCCACTAAACTGACAAAACGTAAAATAGTAACATTTCCTCAGAAGATCAGGTAAGTAAAGACCAACTGACCAACCAACTTTTTAACTCTCAATTCAGACTTTTTGTCCATTGAATTCTAGAATCACTCATATCTACATACGAGTAGGAATGTGTATACTCACCTGCCACTTTATTAGGTTCAGCTGTTCAACTGCCCATTAACGCAAATTTCTAATCAGCCAATTGCATAGCAGCAACTCAATGCATGTAGAGATGGTTAATACGATTTGCTGCAGTTCAAATCGAGCATCAGAATGGGGGAAAAAGGCTGGAGGTGGTGGTGTAATAGTATGGGGGATATTTTCTTGGTACACTTTGGGCCCATTAGTACCAATTAAGCATTGTGTCAATGCCACAGCTAACCTGAGTATTGTTGCTGTCCATCACTTTATGACCACAGTGTACCCATCTTCTGATGGCTACTTCCAGCAGGATAATGTGCCATGTCATAAAGACTGAATCATCTCAGACTGGTGTCTTGAACATGACAATGAGTTCACTGTACTCAAATAGCCTTGACAGTCACCAGATATCAAACCAATAAAGCACCTTTAGCATGTGGTGGAACGAGAAATTTGCATTATGTATGTACAGCCAACAAGTCTGCAGTAACTGTGTAATGCTATCTTGTCAACATGGAGCAAAATCTCTGAAGAATATTTATTGAATCTATGCTATGAAAGATTAAGGCGGTTCTGAAGGCAAAAGGAGGTCCAGGACGGTACTAGTAAGGTGTACCTAATAAAGTACCTAATAAAGAGTGTATATGCTAAAATAAATAATTAGAATATATATATATATTAGAAAAACGAACCAGGTCTGAGACATTTATTTCAATTTGTGTGGCAGCCATCTGTCAGGGGTTGCTGCTTCGGTTTTGCTTTGTTTATTTTAATCATTAAAGTTTAAACATGTTAGCCAGTACCCCTCCTCCTTTTCTTTGAGTAAAAAGTTTTAACCACATTACAGTTATTAATAATAAAAATAAAGAATAATGAGAAGAGCAAAAACAAAAGACCAATTATTGTTCTTTAATCTGTTTTCTGCTGGCTGTATAATTGAATAATTAATTGATAAAAAGAAATCAAGCAGGGTTTGTTTAATTAAGAATTTTGCACTTTGTAAAATATTGTCTTAATTTAATCATTGACATGTTTATAACTTTTAAATTAGCATTATGATTGATTGGTTGGTTGATTGATTGATTGGTTGGCTGGCTGGCTGGCTGTTTGTTGAATGGATAGATGAACGGACGGACAGAAGGACAGATAGATGGATTAATTGATTGTTTCATTGATTATTAGTGACAGTGGCAGCCTGGAGATTTTTGTACTTACTGTATATTTTTCTTCTATTCTCATATACAGTATACCTCATCCTTTTCTATTATAGTTTCCTTAATGAGAAGAAAGTTTCTTGATGAACTTTCTTGATGAGTTCTACTCTGCTGAGAATGCAGAGAATTAGGAGATAACACAGTTAGCCTGGTGCTGTTAATTTTTTTAATGATGTCTGTGTGTATCTGGCCCTCAGTGATCACCATTACTTCAATACTGTGTGACTTCTGACGTCCAACAATACATTGAGTGCTATTAAAATCCCCCCCCCCCTTTTTTTTAGTGTACATTTATATACATATATACAGTTGAAGGAAAAATGATTAGTCCTCCTGTGACTTTTTTTTTTTTTATATATAGCAAGTGCTGTTTAACTGAGAGAAGATCTTCTCAAGCTGTGCATTGGTTTAAGAGTTATCTGAATAGTAAGGCAATGTGTATTTTATAATGGAAGTGAAAGAGTTGCAATGTGGTGTGCCTCAAGTAAGTCATTTAGGACCATTGTTATTTTCTATTTTTTTCAATGACTTTCTTTTGGTTTTAAAACATGCAAGGGCAGTTATGTAAGCAGATGATGCAACATTATGTCTACCAGCAGCATCCATTGAGAAACGATTTGCTGATTTAGATGAGGAGTTACAATTAGTGGTAAAATGGGTACAGAATAATAAGATGGTTTTAAATTTGAAAAAAAAAAAAAAGTATTGTGCTTGGATCAAACTTTCAATTTAAATGTAAACCACAGTACAATTTGTCTGTAATGAGTGTGCCTATTGAACAGGTAGAGGAAATTAGGCTTCTTGGAGTTCTTCTTGATAGTAGGTTAAAGTGGTCAAAACAGATCGATAACATGATAATAGTTATGGGAAGAGGTTTATCAGTTATAAAGAGATGTGTACAATTTTTACCACAGTACTGTATATCTCAAATTGTTTAGGCAATTGTTCTTTTTTATTTAGATTACTGTCCAGTGGTATGGTTGAGTGCATCAAGTAAAGATAAATTACAGTTAGTCCAGAATTAGAGCTACACGAATAACTTTACACTGCAATAGAAGAGTTAATATTTTAAAAATGCATAAAACTTTAGGTTGGTTATTGGTGAAAGAAATATTTCTGTGTCAAGAGTTCCAAGTCTATTGTACTGTCAACTTTTATAGTAATGCTATGTTAGTCAACACCAGGCATGCATCAAAAGCAAATGTTTTGCTTCCCGTTTCAAAAACTATTGCAAAGCAACGCATTGTATTGTATAGAGGAATGAAAACATGCAATGAATTGCCATCAGACATTACATGCTTTGTAACAAGTAAAATGAGGTTTTAAAAATTGTTCAAGAAATATTTAATGGCACAATATTAAGTGGATTGTTGATCTGGATGTTATGTATAAATTTAGTTTTTTAATGTTTTTATTGGTCTTGTTGTTATGTATTAATGTAATTTTGTTTTGTGGTCGATGTACCTCATGGGTACATACCTAATTGGGATCCTGATAAATAAATAAAGACATTTTCAGCACATTTTTAAACATAACTGTCTTAATATTTAACTTGTCTGCCATGGTGTACATAATTAGGGGCCGATCACACCGAACACGCTTTTATGTTCCAAAAACACAAGTCGCACCTCACTGGCTTTTTTGGTGACAAGAAAAAAATAAGCGCGGTGTGATTTTTATGTCGCTAAGCAACGACTGAATCAGCTGGGTAGGGTGCGGCAGAAGGTTAAAACACAAGGCACGCAGGGCGCATAGGAGCGTGCAAAACGCTTGCGGCCATTGGTAAATCATTCAAAAAGCACGTTTGGTGTGATCGGCTCCTTATTCTTACTTACTCCCAGGGCCATTATTATCAAAGTTGATATTTAACTGCACCATATTGGAGTTTCGTAACTTCTGGTTTTTATGTGGTGGTTTGTTAGCTCAACCTCCAACCTGGAGGACAAGGACATACACACATACACTATGGACAATTTAGCTTACCCAATTCACCTATAGCACATGTCTTTGGACTGTGGGGGAAACAGGAGACAGTGCATAATATTGTAGTTATTTTAAGCTGCTTAACTAGGTTAGTTAGGTTAACTAGGTAAGTTAGGTTCATTTGATAAGTAATTATTTTGGCAACAGTGGTTCATTTTCTGTTTGGCTTAGTCCCTTTCTTAATCTGGAATCGCCACAGGGGAGCCACCAACTTATCCAGCGTATGTTTATGCAGCAGATGCCCTTCCATCTGCAACCCATCTCTGGGAAACATTCATACAGACTAACTCACACTCATACACTAAGGACAATTTAGCCTACCCAATTCACCTATATACATGTTTTTGGACTTTTGGGGGAAACCAGAGCACCCTGAGGAAACCCACGCCAACACAGGGAGAACATTCAAACTCCACACAGAAAAACCAACTGACACAGCCAAGGCTCGAACCAGCGACCTTTTTGCTGTGAGGCGATTGTGCTACTCACTTTGCCACTGTGAGGCCGGCAACATTGGTTTGTTCTGTAATTAGCCTAACTTGGCTAATTTGTACTGAAGCTATTTTGTACTGTACTGTGAAACTCAATTTGGCTTCGCTAAGTTTCAATAGTTCTTTATCTTTTTTGGTACCGATCCACTTCTGTTGCAGACTGTTCCACAGCCAGTCAAGGCTAGCGACTACTAATGAGAAACAAAAAAATAATACTTGACAACTACAGCATAACACCTCAAAGTTAGTACACAGCAGGCATCATTTTATTTTACCACTTTTGAACAAGCTGTTGACCCTTCTCTTGTCAGTTATTACGTAGGTGTACATTGTGTCCTAGCTAGCTTGCTAAAGTCATTTGAGAAGCATCACTGAGCAGTAATTTGGCAGCACAATGTGTTTGTGTGACAGTGAGATTTTTTTCTGTAGTAGATGCATCATATTTATTCAGACATTATACAGCTACTTCATTGCCATGGCGATGTAAAAAGTAGAAAGATACAACAATGTTACACACTCAGCCCATAGTTGAGCTATTATTGCTATTCTTCAATTCACACTGCATCGATAGACCAACAGCAGCAGTCCATCCCTGCTCAGACATCCAAGACTTAACAAATGGTAAAAACAAGCATCAATACATACCAGCAGATGATCAGGGCACCTCCAGATGATACCAGAACACTGATCAAATGAATGAATTGACATAAAGTTGGTAACTTAATGCATTTATTGAGTTTACAAAGGCAGAAAAATATTGTTGAACTGAAATATATTCAGTAGTGAGTACACTGAAAAAAATGATTCAAAGATGATTCCATGGATTTACTCTTTTTTTTTTACGTTAAGTGGTTGTAAACAATTTATTCGGAGTGAATTTTAAACAAACAAATTAAGTTGAACATTATTAAACTTAAATTGTTTGTTTAAATTCAACACAAATAAATTGTTTGCAACCGTTCTGCATGCAACACTTTTTTCAGTGAAATCATTTTTGTTAAAAGTCAGCATGGAATCAAAAATGACTCTTATTTTTATATGTAGGCTATAGCAGTGCCTGTTATAAATGATGTATCTGTTCACTCCATTGTTTTTTTTATTATCATTATTAATTTGCCATCGTAATTTTTAATCACATCATAACCTTTTTTTCATATCTGGTCACATGGAATGCCTTTAGGGCAAGGTTATCAGTGTGTATTTTCTTTCTGCACTGCCTTTGTGGGAGGCAGTGGTTCAAATCAATATGATACTATTCAATTTATAAAATTGAGTTCATTGTTCTTGTCATCAGCATCTGAAATCATTGATAAGTGACAATGATTCCAGTGAACTGTAAAATTCTCCAGAATTGAGCTCAAACAGGCCTTCAAATTGTTTTCTGTTTTGTTAGCAGAGCCCATGTATCAAAGAATCATTAGACCCTTTTCACGCTTATGCATTTGTGAAGTGTAAATCATCATAGTTGCGTAAACACAGCGATGGCTGCTGCTGAACTGTTCCCCAAACAGCGTCTTTACACGCAATTTATACAGAGGCGAAAGTGGACACTTTGATATGTGGGTGTGTGTTTAAACAGACAAATACATGTAATGATATGTTGTTGACATGTTGGTTATGGCATGTTTTATTTCAAACACAATGAATTGTATTTTAAATAAGCATAAACAGTTGTGAAAGTGAACAAATTCTTTCATTTTAGATATGTGCATTCTTAAAGCGACACCTCTCTTATTTAATGTTAATCAAACAAAAAAAAGAGGATATTGATATTTTTGATTAAGCCCAGCCCCCTCGCTATATGGTCCATACTGATATCACATCATCACCAAGTTGCCATTTTATTGCCTGCACACCCATGATGTGAATCTCCCATTCAGGCACATGGCAAAGGTACTCTATTAGATTGAGATCTAATGACATAGTAAGATATAATAATATATATTACATGATGTAATTATAGTGAGATCACTGCTTGAGAAACCTGTTTGGGATTATTTGAGCTTGATACTGCTTTAATTATAGACAACAAAAAATAAGTTCATTGCGGTCTTATACAGTGCATCTGGTCATATACAGTGTATCCATAGCACTTCACTTTTTCCACATTTTTTATGTTACAGCCTTATTCCAAAATGGATTAAATTCATTTATTTACACAAAATTCTCCACACAATACCCCATAATGACAATTTGAACAAATATATTTTGAAAATGTTGCAAATTTATTTAAAATAGATTCTGTTTCCACTGATCATAGCAGCTTAATTGGAGTTCACCTGTGGTAAATTTACCTGATTGGACATGATTTGAAAAGACATACACCTGTCTATATAAAATCTCAGAATTGACCGTGCATGTCACAGCAAAAACCAAGCATAAAGACAAAGGAATTGTCTGTAGACCTCCGAGACAGGATTGTCTCGAGGCACAAGGCATGGGGAAGGTTACAGAAAAAATGTCTGCTGCTCTGAAGCTTCCAATGAGCACAGTGTCCTCCATCATCTCTAAGTGGAAGATGTTTAGAACCACCAGAACTCTTCCTAGAACTGGCCAGCCATATAAGCTGAATGATCGGGGGAGAAGGTCCTTAGTTAGGGAGGTGATCAATGACCTGATGGTCACTCTGAGCTCCAGTGTTCTTCTGTGGAGGGAGAAGAACCTTACAGAAGGACAACCATCTGTGCAGCAATTCACCAATTAGGCCTGTATGTTAGAGTTGCCTGACAGAAGCCACTCCCTGCCTGGAATTTGCCAAAAGGCATCTGAAGGACTCTCAGAGCATAAGAAACGAAATTATCTGGTCTGATGGAACTAAAATTAAACTCTTTGGAGTCTATGCCAGGCGTTACGTTGTGCTCTAGACCTCAGACTAGAGTGCTCTAGACCTCAGACTAGTCACTTTCCATCCAACCTGATAGAGCTTGAGAGGTACTGCAAAGAGGAATGGGCAAAAATTCCCAAAGACAGGTGTGACAAACATGTGGCATCAAATTCAAAAAGACTTGAGGCTGCAATTGCTGCCAAAAGTCCATCAACAAAGTATTGAGCAAAGGCTGTGAATACTTACATGTATATACATGTGATTTTTCTGTTTTTTTTTATTATTATTTTCAATAAATTTGCAACAATTTCAAAAAATCTTTTTTCACATTGTCATTATGGGGTAATGCGTGTAGAATTTTGAGAAAATAAACTAATTTAATCCATTTTGGAATAAAGCTGTAACATAAAAATGTGGAAAAAGTGAAGCGCTGTGAATACTTTCCGGATGCACTGTAGCTATCGAGATGATCAGCAATAATACTCAGGTAAAGTGTGTTATGTTGGTGTAAGGATTTGAAATGTCCCAAGATATTTTTCACACCGTTACATCACAATAACCCCCCTGAATCACTGATGCAATGCAGGAAGGATCACAGATTTCTGTTGTAACAGAAAAGAAAGACTTTTCTGACCAAGCAAGCACTTTCCACTATTCTGTTGTCCAGTTTCTGTGAGTCTGAATCCTCAGTTTTTAGCTGACAGGAGTGTCCCTGGTGTTTTCTTCTGCTGTAGCTCATCTGATTCAGGGTTTGACATGTTTTGTGGCCTGTAGACTTTGAATGTAACAAGTGTTATGTGAGTGGTTTTCCTTTGACATCAGATAGACTCACAGAACAGTTACCTACAGAACTGCTGTTCACTGGATTTATTCTTTTTTTCCGTCCATTCTCTAAGCCCAGAAATGGGTAAATATCCCAGTAGATCAGCAACTTCCCATATAATCAGACTTGTCTATCTAGCATTAGTAACCTTGCCACATTTATCTCTTAAGCAATGATGAGCTTATTATGTGAATTGGGTAAACAAAATTGACCGTAGTGTGTGTGTGTGTGTGTGTGTGTGTGTGTGTGTGTGTGTGTGTGTGTGTGTGTGTGTGTGTGTGTGTGTGTGTGTGTGTGTGTGTGTGTGTGTGTGTGTGTGTGTGTTTGTTTGTGTGTGTGTGTGTATGCAAGAGTGTATGTGTGTTTGCCAGAACTAGGTTGCGACTGGAAGGGCATCCGCAGCATAAAAAAAATAAACCACCAATAGTTGGCAGTTCATTCTGATGTGGCAATCCCTGTTATATAAAGGGACTAAGCCAAATCAAAATAAATGAATGATGCATTACATCCCTATAAAATTGACTAACTACCAGGAAAAGTAACCGTTGAGTTACTTTTAAAAAGAAAAATTACCTAGGTGCCCCAATATTAAATATGTTTAATAAAGCAGAGGCTAAATTAAATAAATTATAGTTATAAAATATTGTATGCCATTATATAATATATTAATGTACCTATCAAATGTAATATATTATTGTCAATATTATAATTACTAGCAATATAAAATAATAATGGTTTAATATGTATTGCTTAGTCCACAAAAGGGAAGCAAATATCTCTTAAAACTAATTATGCTTCATAAGATATGTTAAAAAAATAGAATGAATATATCCATAAAGAATTCAGATGCAAAAGCCTCTAAGAGCCATCTGAAATTTTCTTTTAAAAATTGTATTTGTATATGTTCAGTTATTTCACATTAAAGGCAATGAAAAAAAAAAAACATATTCATCATTATAAATTTGAAATAACTGGTCATATATCAAAAGAATCCTGAAAAAAAAGCTTATTTTAGAAGAAAAATTCAGACTGCACTTAGTGGTTTTTGTATCTAAACTATTCATAAGGAGTAAAAATATTGCCAAATTACTTTTAGAGAATTATTTAGCCATTTCAAAAAAATTTTCTGACCATCAATCGACCATCGTTCCCCCTGCATACTGCACAAACACAGAATGACAACAATCAGATCTAAAATCACAGTATATGCCCGGCTTTACAAATACATTAATAGCATTCAGTTTATATGGCTGTTAACACTTTCCGCTTCTTCATTTGCTGTTTGACAGCATCCAAAATATACTTTTTTTTAGCTTAATAAACTACTAATTAACTGCTTAATTATAGTTAATAAAGTAATAATTAGAATTAGGTGTTGGGTAGGATTGGAGATTTAAAATATGATCATATTTTACAAGTGCTAATAACCAGTTAATATCTTAGTAATAGGCAGGTAATAAGCTAATAGTAAATGGTGAGAATTGTTTACATAAAGAGTTACCACTCAAATGTTTCGTTTATTTTGACATTTTCAAATAGCGTACACTACATGAATTTTTAAAAACCTACTACTGCGCATACCCCCAGATCCCCCTATGGGAATAATAAACCCCTAGTGGTTTCGAGCAGTCTATAAACACCATCATGTTTTTTTCTTGTTTTTTTTTTTTATGTCCCCCACTAACAGATGGTGCTTTCCAAGACACAACATGCAGAGACATGCAGTTTGTGTGATACCACTAAATGAGATCTCCGTCTTGAAATTTTCAATCATATGAGAGTTGAAAGAAGCCTCCAAGAAACACCTGTGAGCCTTGCAGCAGCACTGAGAATGCACTTGTGCATCCTATCGTTCTCCAGCTTCATAATGATTTGCTCTTTATCAATTTTGCACTGAGATATTGCACATTCTCTGATGTGGGCTGAGCTCATTTCAGTTTTGTCACGGATAATGCCGCTTCATTTTCTGCTGTAAAATTCCAAACAAAACATCCATCAAACCCCCACCCCACGATATCGCACTTGACAAGGCATTTAAAAACAAAAACACTTTAAAAACTGAAGTGAGGGACGGCTCGCGCAGTGGTGAAAAGCTCTTGTGACTGTAGCCGCTGGGCTGCAAACCACTATCTACATGTGCCGTTCTCCATATTAATGCATTTCTGTCATAACCCAAGATCACGCTGATCGCTGTTGACATTTCATTCCATTTCTAGACGACTGTCAGTTTGCTGTGTTGCAGCTGAAATAGGCAACTGTGCAAAGTACACAAACTATTTTTAGCATAAGCCTGTGAACACCATCACTTTATATGACTAAATTATGGCCAGGGATGGGCAGTGTTTATGATACGAGTATTTCAAATACGTATTTCCACTACAAAATAGTATTTTGTAATTTGTATTTAATAGGGATGATGAAAATGGGTTAATATTTTGTATCTAAACACTTTAGTGTCTTGTACTTTTGTAGTTTCAAAATACTGTAAAATACATGTACTGTCTACATCATAAAAATATGGCCTCTGATTAGAGCTTTGTCAGTTATTTGCGTAGACTTGAGATTAGAACAGAAAATATATTGATATTGAAGAAGGTGGTCGATGCTTGAAGTATGGAAGGAAATTATGTAACAGAACATGGCGATACCTATTCTTCACTGGTTGTTTAAAATTCCAGTATTATAGTTAATGAAGAGGACAGATGTTAAAGTGAAACAATATATGAAACATTAATATTTAATAATACAGCAATTAAGTCTATACAGACTAGTCAAAAATACCTGACGGTTATAAGGCATCAGCAAGACATACAGTTGAAGTCAGAATTATTAGCCCCGCTTTGATATATATATATTTTCACAGAGTGTCTGATAATATTTTTTTTTTCTTATGAAGAAAGTTTTTTTTTTTTTTATTTCGGCTAAAACAAAAGCAGTTTTTAATTGTTTAAAAGCCATTAATGCCTTAAAGCATTAAAACTTTAGGCTATATTTTGTTTCGATTGTCTAAAGAACAAACCATCGTTATAAAATGACTTGCCTAATTACCCTAACCTGCCTAGTGAACCTAATTAACCTAGTTAAGCCTTTAAAATGTCACTTTTAAGCTGTATAAAAGTGTCCTGAAAAATATATAGTAAAATATTATTTACTGTCATCATGGAAAAGATAAAATAAATAAGTTATTAGAAATGAGTTATTAAAACTATTATGTTTAGAAATGGGCTGAAAAAATCTTATTTCTGTTAAACAGAAATTGGGGGAAAAAAACAGGGGGCTAATAATTCGGGGGGGGGGGGGGTTAATAATTCTGACTTCAACTGTATTTGAAGAGTTTGTTTGCAAAAATTAATAACCCCATTTTTAGGCATATTGAGATATCATCTTTTATATGCATTGAACAAATTATAGGGGATTTACTAAAACTTCAAAAATCATATACATTGAGCAGGTCTATTGAAAAGTTCAATTTAAAAAAATTAGATTTTTGAAAAAAATAAATAAATAAATTAAATGCTTCATTTATCAACCTTTTAAAATATAAGAATGTTAAGGGGTTGAATAATCATTATTCAAACATTATACCAATTTTACTGGCCACACAATGGGTGGAAACATTGAATAGGACTTCCTGTATGAAATTTGTACAAAAAATATAATAGATTAATAAAAAAAGAAGCAAGTAAAAAAAGTATAGATATATATAGTCATGTACAGTTGCAATCAGAATTATTAACCTCCTTATTCTTTTATTTATTAAATATTTCCAAAATGATGTTTAACAGTGCAAAGAAATTTTCACAGTATGTCAAATAATGTTTATTATTCTAGAGAAAGTCTTATTTGTTTTAATTCAGCTAGAATAAAAGCAGTTTTTAATAAAAAAATTACATTTTATGGTCAAAATTATTAGCCCCTTTAAGCTCTATTTTTTCCATAGTCTACAGAACAAACTACTAATAACCCTAACCTGCCAAGCTAACCTAATTAACGTAGTTCAACCTTTAAATGTCAACAAGACAGTTATTAGAAATGAGTTATTAAAACTATTATGTTTAGAAATGTGTTTAAAAAAATATCCCGTAAACAGGAGAAAAAAAGGGTAAAAATTCAGATTGCATCTGTACAGTAATAGTAGGTAAACGAAGTGGCAGAGAATCTGCTAAAACCTGCTCAGAGAGAAGCTGTTGCTATCAAATATTGTTAACTACATGTTTAACAGTGAATAGACTGATCCCAAAGGCATAATCATGGAAGATTTGCAACGAAGGTTTGTGCTGTGAAAGTATTTTTAAAATACAAAAATACAGTTTTATTTTATTGCATTTGTCACTGCTGTATTCCGTAGTTTACCTTGATACACCTAATAAGGAGGTAATTAGTAAATATTTGTCACTGTATTTTTGCCCATCACTGGTCATAGGATAATATTTACTCATCAGCTTCACGCTATCAGAGAGAATTTAATGTATGCTATCAGTACAGTAACAAGTATACACATGCATGCATGTATAATGGAGGAGATGTTTATCAAATGCAAAAGTGGATTGTCAGTACTCCAAGTTGGAGTGATTCAGAAGCAGTAATCCATTCAGCGCAGACTGGAGCTGTAATGGAATGGAAGGAGGGCATTGCAGAGCATGTTTTGTGAACTGACACTAATGGATTCTGTGTTTGCATTCGACAAATGCTGCGCTAAATATGAATTAACCCTATTCCAAGCATTTTGCTAAATTAAACAAGGCCAATAATTACAAGCTATGGTTTGCTGAAACACAATAGCAGGTGTACAATTCTGATAAGACATGGTATAAGCAAGTCAACAACTTCAGCTATTGTCATCGTGTTATTTATCTTTAATTTGTTGACGGGCGGCGAAAAATGAATTTGTTAGTACACGTTGAGGCCTAATCTAGACGGACATGGATTTGCTGTGACTTCGCACAAAGAGATAAAGCGTTCAATAGTTATCGTTGTAGGAAAGCTGTTATGGCCTGGTTTTGACTAAGCCCAGTTTTCTCAGCCTGGCAAATAAACGTGTCTCCTCTGATTCTTGCTCTGCATCAATGATTGAAAATCACAAACTCTTTACAACAGGCAATAACACTTTAGAGAGATCTTAGCCCTAAAGCTTTCGCACAGAAACACTGTGACAATCTCATCAGCTCCGGACCAAGAAAGAGATGGGAGATTTGAAAATGCATGCTGCAACAAAAGAAACCTGCAGATTTATAAACAAAAAGGTTAAGGTCGATGCATTGAAGGAGATGCTTTACTCTGTAAAGCAGACAAAATAGTCGTAATATACAGACCAAACTTTTGATATGTTAGTAATGAATGTCATCTCTGTTTTTAGAGAGAGACTGTTATTCCATTGTCTTTTGTACGGTTCAAGATACAAGGCTTTATTTGATTGTTTGCAAAACATGTTGAGTTGTTTTATTGAGAACTGAATAGGCTTTTATTTTGGTTTTTAAGTTTGAGGTAAAAAAAAAAAAAAACGTAAGTATCAGTTTTTAAATGTTAATTTCACTGTAAAAATATGGGGTTTCAAAAATTGAATTTTGGTTGGACAACTAAAATGAGTTTATCTTTTAAAATTTTAAGTGGATTGAAGATAAAGCAAATAAGCAATTAAAAAAAAAACTCAAGTATTCCAAGCAGGTCAAACAACTTATTTAAAATGAGCCGAAACAACACAAATCTTGAGTTTTTTATTTTTTTAATTTAATTTATTCATTTATTTTAGACGGCTTAATTGTTTTATGCTAAATCCACTTAAATTTGTTAAGTTAACTTAAGCAGCAATTTGTTTTAGGTTGCTTGGAACTCTGCATTTCTTTACAGTAAAGAGCTTTGAATTCTAATATTGAAAATTTGCTTTGTTTTTACAATAAAAAAATACACACACACACACACACACACACACACACACACACACACACACACACACACACACACACACACACACACACACACACACACACACACACACACACACAGAGATGGTGAATTATTCAGAATTACCCCCCTGTTTATTTTTTCCCCTAATTTCTGTTAAATGGAGAGCAGATGTTATTAACACATTTCTACACATAATAGTTTATATAACTTATTTCTAATAATTGAATTATTTTATCTTGATGACAGTATGACAGTAAATAATATTTTGCTAGTTATTTTTTAAGACACTTCTATACAGCTTAAAGTGACATTTAAAGGCTTAACTAGGTGAATTAGGTGGTTAGGGTACTTAGGCAAGTTATTGTATAATGATGATTTGTTCTGTAAACAATCGAATCAAAATACAGCCTAACAATTTAATAATTAATAATAATTTTGACCTTGGGCGAAGCAGTGGCGCAGTAGGTAGTGCTGTCGCCTCATTGCAAGAAGGTCGCTGGGTCGCTGGTTCGAGCCTCGGCTCAGTTAGTGTTTCTCTGTGGAGTTTGCATGTTCTCCCTGCGTTCGCGTGGGTTTCCTCTGGGTGCTCCGGTTTCCCCCACACTCCAAATACATGCGATGCAGGTGAATTGTGTGTGTGGATGTTTCCCAGAGATGGGTTGTGGCTGGAAGGGCATCCGCTGTGGAAAAACTTGCTGGATAAGTTGGCAGACCTTAAAATGTTTTTTTTTTTTTTTTTTTTTTTAAACTGCTTTAATTCCAGCCGAAATAAAACAAATAAGACTTTCTCCAGAAGACAAAAATATTATCAGACATGCTGTGCTAAACATCATTTAGGAATTTTTTTTAAAAAGAAAAAAATTTAAAGGGGGGCTAATAATTCTGACTTCAACTGTATATTAAATACATGTATGAACAAACATTTTTTTAAAAACAACAGCAATAACACTGATATATCTTAGATATATCTTATCTTCAGATATAAAAGCCCCTAAAGCTTTCTCACAGCAACACTGTGACAATCAGTTCAAGACCAAGAAAGAGAAGGGCGATTTGATAATTCCTGCTCCAACAAAAGAAACCTGCAGATTTATAAACACAAAGGTTAAGGCCGAAGCATAGAATGAGATGTTTTACTCTGTAAAGCAGACCAACGAGTCATGATATGCAGACTAAACTTTTGATGCATTGTGAAAAGCTCATTATTTCCTTAAGGTTCAAAGGCCATGTATTCACAGCAGTTAATAAGAGACTTGCTGTAATTAAACATATTCTGCTTTTGATTTATGGCACATCAATAATATGGACATTGCGTCTGTATCCTGTGATAAACTCATTTCCTTTCACTCTATTTCCCAAGGGTCTTTCCTCCAGCATGGACTTTATCATTATAGAAAAAAATGACTCTTTTTCTGTGGCATCACCAGACATTATAATCTGTAGATCTGTATCCCTATTTTCAGTCTATTTGATGTTCTTTATTGGTGAACTGCTCCAGAGAGAATATAGTAAGAGTTGTGATGTATATAAAGCACTTTTTCATCTTTTTTTAACTCTCATATTGTTTAAACAAGAGTTTGGAGATGATTGTTTAATCTCACAGCTCTCTAGACTATTGTACCCTGGTGGGTAACTTACAAAATGAGAGATGAGAGCTGACGTCCCATTGAAGCAAGAGGTTTTAATAGAGATGGATGCCAAATACGGTCTTTTTCTGAACTACAATATACTGGTGTTTTCAAAATAATGGATTTCAGCTCGAAGGGCATCCGCAGCATAAAAATATCCTGGAATAGTTGATGGTTAATTATTCTGTGGCTACCCCTAATGGTTGCAACACAGCCTCATTCTGAAAATGTAGCCCTACAGTATGTACATGTACATTTCTGGAGATGACTGTATGTACGTATGGCTGCATTTCATCTTTGAAACAAACGCTATGGGGCGGTATGACGCCGTTCCTTTCCGTACTTACCAGCTGACTGCTTGCCTTCATATGGACAGCTTTCCTGCTATTACCAGTTTGTCCAGTGGCTCACCATGTAGTCAGCAGACTTGAGACACATTGACCACAATGTCCAGTGAAGAATGGTTCCAGAAAGCGGTTAAGACAAAAACAGAAGCCAAAAAATAAATCAATAAATTGTCCAATAAAAAAACACTGTGAGAATGTAGTAAAATCTGAAAGCATGGTAAAAATCACAGAAAAAAATTTTTGGATTGCTTTTTAAAACTGTTGATTGGGATAAGGGAAATAGTTGGGCGCTGGTCTGTCTGTTTGAAAACACTATTGGTTGGGTTTAGACGATTGTTGGTCAGTGAGTCAGTCAGTCAACAGCAGCCTCTAGTGGATTTATGTAAGAACAGCAGGTGCGAATGGCACTTGCGAGAGAAATTTGAGATCTGAAAAAGCATACACAGTGGCCTCTTGTGGATTCGCAAAAACAAAACTGCAAAAAAAGTAGCTTCCAGGACATAATTGCCGCTCTCCAGAAATGTATATAGAGGTACGTTTTCAGAATGAGCCTGGGTTGGATAAATCATGGACTAAGCTGAAGAAAAAATGAATGAATGAATGAATATACTGGTCCATCATGGTTATACGAACAAAAGTTGAATTTATTTGCTGGTTTTTATTTAAACACAAAGCAGTGTGTAATTTAATTTGCATATTAATTTGCATATTATGATAACAGTGGGGGAAAATATAAAAAGCCAGACATATTGTGAAAAGTTCTCTGGGAACTTGTTTCAGAAATAAGAGTAGACATAAGTCATATGTGTGCTGGATACTCAGACGTATACAGTTGGTCCCATTTTACAAACTTTGAAGTTAAAATGCCTCATTATTCATCCAGTAAAGTGTAAAGTGTGATTTTATTTGTTAGACAAAATTGTAGTTATAGCAACAAGGAACAAGTAAAACTGGGCCATGATTGGTCAGGCAATACAATGCAATAAACTTCACAAAACTGTCTTTTTAAAGGGTCTTCAGTTAGGGTTAAAATCAGCTTGCCTATAAAATGATATTTTGGAATCAAAGTACTTAACATTACAGTCAATTAATCCAATAAGAGTGGATTAAAAACAAAAATATATATTGGGATGGCACGGTGGCTCGGTGGTTAGCATTGTTGCCTCACAGCAAGTAGGCCACTAAAGTCACAGCTGGGCCAGTTGGCATTTCTGTGTGGAGTTTGCGTGTTCTCCCCGATTATGTGAATTTGAGAGTGTATGGGTGTTTCTCAGTATTGGGTTGCAGCTGGAAGGGCATCCGCTGCATAAAACATATGCCGGAATAGTTGGCGATTCATTCCGCTGTGCCATAAAGAAGGGAATAAGCCGAAGGAAAATGAATGAATGAAAGCAACATTCATAGAAAAAAAATCCACAAAACCAAAATATATTGTTGCAGCCCACTGGAAAACAAACTCTAGAGAAAAACAAGAAAACCCAGCATAACAAATTAAGTCTCTGTTTGAAAACAAAGCAAATGATCTACATGTCTGAAAAGGCTCTGATTTTAGTAAGGGCTCTTCGTGGTGAGCTGGTGGGTGGCCTTCAAGCTCAGATGTTGTTGCAGTCAAAAGGTCACTGTTTAGCTGGTTAAAACATGGTTCATTAGTCCCTGGTGGAAGATGGTGTAACTGCACACCATCTGGACACATGTAAGGCCATTTAAAAAATTGAATCAACTTAAAATTTGCAAGGAAGTGGCAGTGCCTATTATATTATATTATATTATGTTATGTTATGTTATGTTATGTTATGTTATGTTATGTTATGTTATGTTATGTTATGTTATGCTATGTTATGTTATTATATTATATTATATTATATTATATTATATTATATTATATTATATTATATTATATTATATTATATTATATTATATTATTAATTTTCCTTCAGCTTAGTCCCTTTATTCATCAGGGATCACCACAGCGGAATCAACCTCCAACTTATCCAGCATAAGTTTTAAACAGTGGATACCCTTCCAGCTGCAACTCAGCACTGGAAAACACCCATATCCACTCCTATTTGCACTCATACACTACAGCCAATTTAGCTTCAATTCACCTGTACTGCATGTTTTTGGATTGTGGGGGGAAACTGGAGCACTTGGAGGAAACCCAGGCGACTAAACCACCATGTCACCCTATTATATTATATCATATTATATTATACACTTAGCTTTATTCCATAAGCTTATTTTAACTTGTTACACTTAGCTTTATCTAGTATTTTTGAAAAAAAAACATCTATGCTCACCATTTCTAATTTTACTGTAGTAAATAAATGCAGTAAACAGTATTGATGTGAAATATTTTTACAATTCATACAATTTTTACAAAATATATTTGCAATATTTTTTATAATTAACATAATGTACATACATACACATTAAACATAAACAAATGATGTCATTGTTGAAAACAGTTTAGCTAAACAAAGATTTTGTTGCATTGAGTGCCCAAAAATGAATGCAATTAAATTCATTAAATATCTTAAAGTTTCATTAAATTTTTGTTGAATGTTTGACATTGCATATTCATTTTGCACTCATCGGCTACTATATTAGGTACACCTAGTACTGGTTTGGACCCTCTTTTTCCTTCAGAACTGCCCTAATCCTTCGTGGCATAGATTTAACAAGCTACTGGGAATATTTCCCAGAGAGTTTGGTGCATATTGACATGATTGTGACACTCACCACCACCACCAACACCAGCCTGAACCAGTGATACAAGCCAGGATGGATCAATGCTTTCTTGTTGTTGACGCCAATTTCTGATTTATGTTGCAACAAAAGTCGAGACCCATCAGACCAGGCAACGTTTTCTCCAATCTTCTATTGTGCAAGTTTGGTAAGTCTGTGCGAATTGTAGCCTCAGTTTCCTGTTTTTAGCTGACAGGAGTGGCACCCGATGTGTTCTTCTACTGCTGTAGCCCATCCGCCTCAAGGTTCGCTGTGTTGTGTGTTCAGAGATGCTTTTCAGCATACCTCGGTTGTAAGAAGTGGTTGAGTTCTGTTGCCTTTTTATCAGCTCAAACCAGTCTGCCTATTCTCCTCTGGCATCAACAATGCATTTGCACCCACAGAACTGCCGCTCACTGGACATTTTCTCTTTTTCAGACCATTTTTTGTAAACTCTAAAAATGGTTGTGCGTGAAAATTCGAGTAAATCAGCAGTTCCTGAAATACTCAAACCAGCCCGTCTGGCACCAACAAACATGCCACGTTCAAAGTGACTTCAATCACCTTTCTTTTCCATTCTGATGCTTCATTTGAACTGTAGCAGATCATCTTGACCATGTCTACATGCATAAATGCATTGAGTTGCTGCAGTGTAATGGGGCGATTAGAAATTTGTGTTAACGAGCAGTTGGACAGGTGTACCTAATAAAGTGGCCGGTGAGTGTACATGGCCAGGTTTGTCTTCCTACTGAAGAAAAATAATTTATATGTATGTCTGTATGTACTGCATGTACTGCATGTAAAAGGTATTTTACCACAACAAAAGATTTTTTTTTATAAATGTGAAATGAATTTTCATAACAGACACGTCCTATCATCAAAAACCAGTGCGAGGAAGGAATCCAATTAAACGAAATAAAGCCAAGGTTTGCTTAACGCCTTGTTTTAGCGTTCTACAAAGAAATCCCATTTCCTTTTGTGGCACCTGAAATGAGTTAGCAATGCATTGTATTCAAAGAAGGTTGCCCTTGTCGATAAAAGGTCAGGCCTTTTAAAGCAAGATAGGCTTATTACTTCAAAACATTCTCATCGTTAGCGGGCCTACCGGAGACAAACGAGCACCCACTTCATTGATTTCCTTCAGACAGCTGTTCATTTTGCAGTCTGAGCATGAAAAAGCACAACGCCGTGTCAATATTGTTTCATGCAGAATACTTTCTTACTTCTCTCTAAGTGTTTGCCCACTCCTTGTTTAACTTTATCACGTTTATTCCAGACACTGGCACTAATTATCTTTTACTTTCATGCTTCAACAGGGAGAGAGCCTTTGAATTACTTGCTCAACTCTAGTCTGGCTTGGCCTATCAAGAGGCAACAGCATACATAATTCATTTGCACAGATTTTCCCCGCAATGTCTCTGAGCCATCATCAGCCGTTCAACAGTAACCGCACAAAATTACAGAGCTGCGTGGCGCTTTCGAACACTGATCTAAAATACATCACAGTTGAAAATCCATAACCCAGATGATCACAAGCCGCTGTCAGTGTTATCAACCTCAAAAGAGAAATAATAATCTTCCCTGCTTTGGAAGATTTAGATTAATTATGAAAGGAAATCCAGATCCTTGAAAGCAAAGTCCACACAAGAATGTGCAATAACCTGGCCCAAAGTTTTAAAAAATCTGTTTATTTTTATAGGAATTTCACAATTATAGCTTATAATAATAATAATAACAATAATAATAATAAAAGCACAGGCGAATAATATTAGTGGATTCACTTACAAAACAATGTTTTCCTGATGATGAATGACACATTAAAATATGAAAACGTGGCATGGTTCTATAGTTTTAAAACATGCTAGCAACAGGTTAAAACGTTTTGTTATGACCTCTTGGGGTAAACCATAAAAGCAAGGGGAATTTAAATGGGAACTAAATTAAATGATAATATCGAAAACATGTTGTCAAATCAGAGAGATGTCAAATAAAAGTTTATTGTACGTTCAATAACAAATAACACATAAATTAATTCATTAATTAATTGACTAATAAACCTTATGCATAAACAAAGGAAAAGGAAATACAGGTGAACTTGCCTAACTCTTCTAACACAAGAATAAAGGAACACTCAAGACAACTGTCACAATCACCAGCGATCTAGCCTGTGCATATCTTTGGAGAACTACACATATGCACCTCAGACACACCAGCTCCTGATTCTCCCTAATTACACACACAGCTGGAAGCTCATGATGGGAGTAATCAGATGGACTTGTTCACTGTTAGTATTACAAAACATATTTCATGTCTTGCCTTGTCATGGTTTTTGACGTTGTTTACGACGTTATGCCACCTGTCCAGACCATTTAGCTATTATTTTGACCATGGTATTTGGATTATCCTCATGCACCATTGCCTGCCTGACTACTCTTTACTATTAAACTGCACATGGATCCTCATCTCCATTGTCCTGACCCATAAATAACAACAACTTTCTCTCTGATGTAAAACACTTTCTCAGAAAAGAAAAAAAACAATTCTAGTGTTTTAAAATATGCTTTAGCAACAGATTAAAACATTCTGTTATGATCTCTAAGGGGACATTAAACCGTAAAAGGAAAGGAAAATTCATGTGGGGGATTATTCATTCATTAGTTTTCTTTTCGGCTTAGTCCCTTTGTTAATCCGTGGTCGCCGCAGCGGAATGAACCACCAACTTAACCAGCAGGTTTTTCTGCAGCGGATGCCCTTCCAGCCGCAACCCATCTCTAAGAAACATCCACACACTCTCATACACTACGGACAATATAGCTTACTCAATTCACCTGTGCTGCATGTCTTTGGACTGTGGGGGAAACCGGAACACCCAGAGGAAACCCACACGAATGCAGGAAGAACAGCCGAGGATCGTACCAGCGACCCTCTTGCGACTCTTCATTTCCCGTTAACTTCGGGCCGCAGTCGTATGTGATCTATAGATGATTAACCATGTGAATGGATGATAACAGCCTTCTGAACCCGTAGGTGCAGGAGGCCCCTACTGGCCCATATCTATCAGCTGATAACCATTGACGGCCATTCAATCGAGTGATAAGATTAGAATCGGCTGCATGGTTTGGTTGCTAATATAGTTTTAGATGCCGTTATCATTTACAGTGTGCAAAAGCCTTATTCAATGTTATTGTGTTTATGGACTGCTGCACAAAAGCAATCACAGTTTCAGTTTTGCTCTAAATCTGCATTCAGATTTAGAAATTGCTCAGTAAATTACTCTGTTCATTTATTTGTTTGTGTCAATTGAGAGTCTTTAGGGCTATTTTACTGATCTTATACCTGTAACAGGTATTTAGAAAAGGAAAATATTGACTTGTGAAAACGAGGTTGTTTTGATTTTAGCATGCTAAATCACATTAAAGTGTTTTTTGAGTTGTTGATGCGCCTGCTGAGTGATCCGTGTACCTTTGCAATTGCAATCAGTCTGAGGATTCGCATCTTCCTTGGCTTTTATATATTGTTGTTTTTCTGTTATTTTCCTAGACTGCAAATCCAGAAAAGAACCCAAAGACAATGCTGATAAAATGGTCAAATCAATAAGGCCAAATGAAGATAACTTAGGTTACCAAGAATTGATGTAACATCTGTGCTAAAGGCTTTTTCCCATGAGAAATGTCCCATTTCAGATGCATTTCCTTTTATTTTTGCACTCAATTAAGGCTAATTTCCAAATTGCATATTCATGAAGACATATACGGAATCACCAAGGGACTGAAAGATGGAGACCATGACAAATCTCTTTGTAGCATCGGAAAGAATACATTTTCCTAGATCAATGCATTATTGAGTAAATAAGGCTTTACTGGTGGCTTGACTTTGATAATAACTTGCCTAGACCACACAAAAACTCAAGTAATTGGATTGAATTATTTAGCATTTGTGAAAACTTTTTAACATGCTGGATGTATCAAACATTGTATGATTGGCTCTCAGTATATTCTCTTTTGTTTTGCTTGAGTTAAATCAAATCACTTATATGTTTTTAAGGTTTTGTAGTCCTGAGTCAAAATAAACACAACATAACAGTAAGTCGGAGTTATCCATCAATTTTGGGACATCATTTCTCACATTTTGAGAAAGGAAATTGCATTTAGCTATCTACATTAAGTCATATACTGCTCTTTCATTCTTTTATTGCACTAGGCACAAATCTCATTTTTCAAATCACCAAACACAGACACATTGAGAATAGATGTCAAAGCATCTCTTTTTCTCTTCATTGTCATTAGACATTTTCTATCTCATGGCCATTTTACGATTTCACCACAATGGAAACATCTTCAATTTTCAGTTATCCAGAAGAAACTGTTTTTTTTTTTTTTTTTTTTTTTTTTTTTTTTTATCATGGTGACAGAAATATATAGATAGTTTTATTTATTTATTTTAACCTTGTCTGGCAAAACACATGCAGCAGATGGCTGATATAAGACTTACATAGCAAACGGTAACATCTTTATGTTTTTGTTTAATAATAATCAGCAGTTTGATCGTGAGTTTAGAGATACAGAACTCAAAGATGGCAATGTAAATATGTGACTCAGACAAAACAAATATCTAGAAAACTTTAGTTTTTAAACTAATAGTCTTAAAGTATTATTATTGTTTTTCTACATTAAAAAGATTATTACATTAAAATGTGTTTTATTATTATTATTATTAATATTATTATCATCATCACCATTATTATTATTATTATTATTATTATTATTATTATTTATTCCTTCATTCATTTTCCTTTCAGAGGTTGCCACAGTGGAATGAAACGCCAACTATTCCAGCATATGTTTTATGCCGCAGATGCCCTTCCAGCCGCAACCCAGTATTGGAAAATACCGATACATGCTCATTCACACACACTAGTTCCAAGCAAATTTAGTTTATTCAATTCACCTAAAGCACGTGTCTTTGGACTGTGGGGGAAACCGGAGCATAGTCATATGAGTATTAAACAAGGGTCTCTTTCATTGCCAACTGTCAAATACACTGTTGTCCAAAACAAAAAAGTTGCACACTAATATTTCAGTGGACCACCATAAGCTTTAATATATATATATATATATATATATATATATATATATATATATATATATATATATATATATATATATATATATATATATATATATATATATATATATATATATATATATATACACATTTAAAGTGTATTTTCTGTAATTTTTTTATTTACATATTACTACAAGTTATTTTATATGAGATGTCATGATATACTGTGTACCCACCACAGGACATCAACATGATGTCAGATTGATGTTGTACCCCATCATCATGAGGATGTTGCATTTTGTTGGGAAATGAAAATCGGGTTGATGTCAAAACTTAATGTCAGGTCGACGTCAATGTCCAACATCCAACCCAAAATCAACCAAATATCAACGTTTAATGATGTTACAGCTTGACAATGTGTGGATGTTACCACTATGACGTCCATCAGACGTAGGATTTTGGTTGCCATACCTGAATTTAAATGTATTTGACAATATTAAATTGATTTAAGATGTTGGCTTGATATTAGATTTTGGTCACTTTACAACATAACCTAAAATCAAACAAATATCAACATCATTTGACGTCGTTATTGGATATTAAAAAAAAAAAACGTTGTCCTTAGACGCTGCATAGACATTGAATTTTGGTCACATGATGTCATGACTTAAATCTAACCTAATATTAATGTCTTATGATGTTGTGTGCCTGCTCGGTATAGTAAAAAATTCAAGTGGCACAAATGGTCTTTATTTATTTATTTTACTTATTTATTTATTTATTTATTTTGATTTAAGGTCAACTTTGATTAAAGTTTTGCAATTAGTTCTACTTATTGGATCAGCATCATCCAAATGTTGGCTATTGTATACCAGCTGGTCTACCCTATCATAATTTATTGTTTCCTTAATTAAATGAAATTTTTAAAAGCATGCTGAAGTCAAATTCAGATATATTATATATCACAGTGTTGGTGAGCAAAGAAAAGTGAATGGTAAGTGTGTAAACACAGAAAAGTTCAAAAATGTACAAAAAAAGATCAGGGTCCCACTTTATATTAAGTGGCCTTAACTAATATGTACTTACACAGGATTTAATAGTTTGTTACAATGTACTTATTGTGTAAATACATGTATTTACTGTGTACTTATGCTTGATTAAATACATGTATGTAATTACATCTGTAATTAACTTTTGTAATTACATTTGTAAATGCAATGTTGACCATCCCTTACACCTTAACCCACCCTTAAACCTACCCATACCACCAAACCTGTCCATAACCCAACCTCTATCTCAACTCAAAAGCACCACATGTGTTCTTAAATACATTATAAACACAGTAAGTATATTGTATTTATTTTTTGATGTAAGTACATAGTAGTTAAGGCCACTTAATATAAAGTGGGACCAAAATCAGATTACATTGGTTATTCCTGTGAATGTAAACAGTCTGTGGACAGACATGAAGATAAGAAATTAAGTAAAAGAACCAACCTTCAAAAAACGATTTTAAAAATGCATTTATAATGTCTATTATATATTTCTTTTATGAATACAAATGTAGCAAATTTGATAAGTGCCAAATAGGGTCACTATGAACTCGTTGGCCCTTATTAAACTTGGAGCCATCAGTTAAACACTGCGAATCCCTGGTTCAGCTTTAAGAAACTACAAAGACAATTTTGGATCAAAAAGAAGCTGGCCTTAAGTGCTACGATTTTCCACTAGTGAAGTTTGCCTCTCAACAGTCTAATTGGTGTACTAAAGCCAAACCTGCCTTGATCGCTCGTCCAGATACATTGAGCCAAATGTGGTCTCTAAACAGCACCAGTCATGCTAGACCCTCACTAACTCATAGAGTCTCGTAAATGACAACCTTACCCGTGTGGAAAACAAAGCTAAAGCTGCCTGGCAAGAGAGTATAGATAGTAATTGTGCCCCCTGGGCTTTAAGAAACCCTGAATCTATATATAGCAAACTGCAATGAATTATCAAAGGCTTCAAACACAGAATCGCTCCCACAGAAAGACAGGAGCAAGGCTTAAGGATTTTTAAAATGAGTGTTTTATGGCAATGGATGCAGGTGATTTGATTTAGATTTTTTAAAGAATAGTTCATCTGAAAAAAATAAAAATAATTATTTGCTTGATCCAAACCTGTTTGACTTTCTTCTCTCTCTTGAACACAAAATAAGTTTTTTTTTTTTTAGCATTGACTTCCATTGTATTTATTTTTCGTTAGTTTTTCGAGGGTTTTCAGCCTTTTTAAAATACATTCTCTAGTGTTCAACAGAAGAGAGAAAATCCTAAAGGTATGAAACCACTTAAGGGTTGGTAAAAAGTGAGTACATTTTCATTTTTGGGTCTTTATCCATTTATTTACTGTAATCACATAAAGGAACACTCCACCCAGCAGGAATACAGTATCCTAAGACGTTAATATTAGGTTAGAATTAGGTGGTGACATCAGGTGACTCAGTGTCTAGCCAGCATCTAAAAATGTTATTTTTTACGTCCAATAACAACACCAAATATCATTGATATTTGGTTGATTTTAGGTTGTGTTGAAAGTGGCCAAAATCCAATGTCAAGCCAACATCTTAAACCATCATCAATATGACGTCAAATTCTGACATTTTATCAGGTATGACAACCAAAATCAACGTCTGATAGACGTCATAGTGGTAACGTCCACACATCCTCAAGCTGTAACATCATTAGATGTTGATATATTTACTGATTCGATGTTGGACATTGTAAGAATCCCAGTGAAGTAATCCGATGACTTGATTAATGAATAATTGATGTCCTGTGCCTGCAAAAATCTATAAAATCATGTCAGAACACAGCGGCAGCGCATAGTGGTAGCGCATAATACGCTGGATACAATGAATTCAGGGGACTTCACAATTAATCAAAAAGATTAACATTTATTTTCCAGATAAAAGTGTATCATGACAGTTACAGAATCAAACAATAAAAGTCAATTCAGAAGTAAAAGTTTTGTCACAGACAAAAGGGAAGAGGGTTGGGGAGTCATGGAAGAAAGTGAAAGTGAACAGCGGACAGAGGAGGAGGTCGGTTAAAGTGGGGGATGTGTAAAATTAGGTGCCGCATCAGATTTTAGAGGTGCTGGATCAAGCGTGTTTCGGCACAAATTAAGCCCTGATTTTATTACATGGCACATTTAATAGTAAAATCCATGCCTACATTATTGACGTCAGCATGATGTTGGGTTCGTCAAGGTATGTCAACTTGATTTTTATTTCCAAGCAAAATGCAATGTCCCCACTATGTTGGAGTACAATGTCAATCTGACATCATGCTGCATGATATCATTGTAACTGCTGCATGACAACTAAGTTCCTTGGTTAATACTGGTAGAATGGGAGTATAGTTCCTACCCATATCGGCCTAAAGAATAGCAACTTTTCTCATTTCGTCAGGCAGAGTACTCGATGTAACTACAAAAGAATTAAGCTTTAAACAGGAATGTTTTTTTTTTTTCTTTTGAGAGAGATGCTTATGGTCTAATCCAATTCAATGATTTATGCTGAGCTAAGCTAAAAAGGCTCCCACCAAACAGTTTTGCTAAATAGATTTAAAAATTGTAAAAATCAATTGTATAACTAGTAAAATAGGCTTTTTTTCCAAAAATAGAGTATTGCTTTAAACAGCTTTAGACAGTTTTGTTGCCTCGTTTGATGGATTGATTACACATAACATTTGACCTTTCCTACTTGCTGTATCTGGATAAAATGTCGGGATTGTCCATGCCCATAGTCCACATGGGTAAAAATTGGTCAATAGCTAGAAAAAGTGTTTTAACTCAAGCCCCCAGTGCTAGGTTGCAGCACATTGATTGACAGGCTTTCAAAATCAGAGTTAACAGCTGTTTTAGTGGGATGCCTGAGGGGAACCACTGTGGGCCCCACATCCTAAAATATAACAACTCCAACGAAAAAAAAAAAAAAAAAAAAAACATGTCTTCCTTTATCCAACCAAGATAATACTCTTTGACTGCTGAATGAGAAGCCAGACTCACGGGGGATTTCCTGAAACATTTAAGGTGATGAATTTGTCAAACTCAATTGCCCACTCACAACAAAATATATTTCAATTCCTTAGATCTCATAAGACAGATCACAGTTTGTGAAATACTATTCAGAAATAGAATAAGAAGTAGAAATACTGTCTTAAAAACTAAATGTGGAAAAAAACCTAGCAGGCACAAAATGTCACAAGACTTTATTACTAGGTTAGATTTAGGTTGTGACTTCAGGTGACCAAAATTTATGTCTAGTCAGTGTTTAAGAACAACGGTATTTTGACGTTTAATAATAACATCAAATGACATTGATATTTGGTTGACTTAAGGTTGTGTTTAAAAGTGACCAAAATCCAATGTCCAGCCAACATCTTAAACCAATGTCATATTGACATTGAATACTGACATTTACTACACATTCTCTCGCTGACTGTGTGATTCATTGAAACTACTTTAATTTTAATTCAGCAATTTATTTTTTACAAGCAAATTCATTAAATTAAAAAGTAACTTGTGTTGCAGTTTTTAAAAAGGAACTCAAATGTTGTAACTTATGTTTTTAACTAATGTGTTACTTTACTCGTTACTTAAACGAAAAAGTAATATTATTACCAAACTTGCGTTACTTGTAGTGCGTTACCCCCAACACTGTATAGATTTTTTTTTTACTCGAGTGCTTCACACCTCTTGACAGTTAAGTATTTATAACCTGTATGCAAATAATAAAATAAAACTATAATATACTGTGTACTGCATATGCTTTTTATACATAATACTGTCACGGTGTGTTTCCATTTCCCATTTTATTTAATTCTCAGCCTCTTTCTGGCTGTCTGAGATAATCTGTGTCTGTTCTCCCAAAGACAGACATTCTCAATCCTGACATGTTCAATAGTTCAAGCTAATCCTAATTGAAAAATGAACCATTATAGACAACATATCTCAACATGATAAATGTCAGCCAATCTGATGGGAAGCATGTCAGCAGTCTTCTCATGTTAGCCTTTCAAGATAGAATAACAATAATCTTTCATTCATTTTTTCTCTCTCTCTGTTTTGGCAGGTACCCAAAGCCAAAGTAATAGAATGTCTTGTATATAAAATACTTGATAACAGCAGATAACTGCTGCTTAAGACTCCCATCGGCTTTTGAAATAAAATAATTGCTTTGAGCTCACAGGTATCTGACTTCCACTGAATGAATGAATCATGATTCTTGAATTGTGTCATGTTATTTTTATATCTTATTTCATCGGCTGTGCATGCTGTACGATATAAAAACCTTCCATCCATGAACAAATGAATCCTCTTTTGGGTTATTTTTAAAGACAAATTCCTTACTTGCTCTGAGCACTTATTAATACATATTAAATGTCACATTAAACATAAAGTGTTATATTAAATCAAACTGGAAACTCTTGTTATGTTCTTGAGAGAGTTTTTTTTACTCATCAAAGCTGTATTTATTTTATTTTAAATAATAAATTCTTGTGGAACAAACTGTATGATTATACTTTTAAAGAAATAATTGTAAATTTTCAGATTTTGACAAGTAAGAAATTTTCTGCGCACAAATAATGATTTCCTAGAGGAGGTCCCACCCTCAATCGCTGATGATTGTCTCACACAGTTCAGGGGAAACAAACATCAATTATCTCTAATTTATAAAAGATTATTTGCAGCTACTGCCCCCACTACAAAGTTGATTAAAGAAGAATGGGAAACAAAGATTGAAATTGCAATTTTGGAAGAGATTTGGCAGAAAAGCTTAGAGGATATTGATAAACAATTAATCAACACTATATTATGCCTCATCCAGTTCAAGATCCTACATTTCCCGAAAAAGAAATTACATATGATTTTCCCCAATATATTTCTTATTTGTGATAAGTGCAAATCAGAAGAAGGCGATTTATCTAATCGTTTTGTATTCAGTCATAAAATACAGGGATTCTAGAATGAGGTTTTTAAAGTGCTTTCAGATGTCCTTGATCTACACGTAGATCCTGATCCAATACTTATTATATTAGGACATTCTAATTCACATTCATTGAGCAGTGCACAACAGAAATCCTTTACATATTGTTTAATAACAGCCAAAAAGCTGTTATTATTGTACTGGAAAACTGTTAATCCTTCAACTGCTTAACTATGGAGACGGGTCTGGATGCAGACCTGGGGTTGTGCAATCTGAGCTGCACCCAATGCTTTTTAATGCGCTCACCTAACCCCACCCCTAACCCTAACCGTTACAGTGATGTCACTCACTCCATTGAGTGCATTTTGTCTAACATTGCATGGCTTAGTAATGCAATCTCAGCTTGCATCATAAAGGCTGCACTAAGGTACTATTGAAACTATGACTTGAAGAATTTATATTTACTCTGCACTTGGAATAAACCAGATATATTTTAAAAGGCAACATTGGTCAATTTCATAAGATTTGGAGTCCTTTCTTTTGTCGTTTCATGGGAAATTGTTTTCCCCAAAGCAATGTACTGTAACTAAAAAGTTGTTTTGATTATCACTGTATTGTATTGTATTTACAAGGGTCAGAGGTGTTTTTTTTATTTTTATTTTTTGTAAGTTTATGCATATCAGAAAATTAATCCTGGAATTTGTGATTATTGTAAGTCTATTCAATGACTAAGTTAAACTTATTTGACAAGAAATAATATATATATATATATATATATATATATATATATATATATATATATATATATATATATATACTCATAAGCAATAAACTGCAAGTGTAAGTGCACGTTTTCTTGTAGCCTTATTTGTAGTTTATACTTTCAATTAAAAGAAATTTAATTTGCAATTCATTCATTTTCTTTTCGGCTTAGTCTCTTTATTAATCCAAGGTCACCATAGATGCCCTTCCAGCTTCAGCCCATCACTGGGAAACATCCATACACACTCATTCACACACATACATTATAGATAATTTAGCCTACCCAATTCACCTGTACCACGTCTTTGGACTTGTGGGGGAAACCCACACGAACATGGGGAGAATATGTAAACTCCACACAGAAATGCCAACAGACCCAGCTGGGGCTCGAACCAGCAACCTTCTTGCTGTGAGGCGATCGTGCTACCCACTGTGCCACCATGCAGCCCCATTTTACAACATTTAAAAAAAAATCTAATGCAAGTTTTGCCTAGGTTTTGTTGCAATTGTACTGTTTTAGGTGTTCTTTTATGGTGTTTTGAATGCTTCAAAACAGTGAATAAGTTTGCAAAGCAATTAGTTTAACTGTTTACTGTTTAACTGTATTGAGTTTTTCCCATCAATAATATGTGTCTGGCTGTAGTTCACATAATAACCACCAATGTCATTAAAAACAAGCAATTTAAAATGATACATATAGCCAAATAATGAATGTTGGCCATGCTGTAGTATGCATAGGTCAATGAGTCATTTGTAAACTGATGTAAAATCCTTACCAAATTCATGCAATAGTTTATTTAGTCAACAAATACTCCCACAGTATCAGTTAGTGGTTCCTTTTAAACTCTAAATAAACAGCATGCAAACTGTGGCATGGGATAAAACCCATACTAAGAACCACCTATAAAGATGTCTTGGCGTTCAGGATCAGCAGATCCCAATGATCCCTGTTCATGCTTCAAAAACCCCAGTGTCCCAAAAGATAACTGATAAACATCAGAGCAAAGCGTTTCATGAATTGAAATCAAAACATTTAACTGGAAGCTATTTTTTTCAGCAGCTAGATCAGACACGCTTCTTTTGTATGCGCCCTTTCCCGCTGTTATCCATCATGAGGGAAGTGTTAGACGCTTTGCCAAAAGTCTTGTCTTGGGCCTCCTGCTGGCAGCTGAACACTCGCTCCTTAGGTGAGACTGCACTTGTCATGAGAATGGCAGCAGCCGGGAGATTACTTTCACCGAGATGTTGGAGAGCCTGCCGTTTTTTTGAATAGACTGCCAGGCCCTGAGAACAGCAAGCGGGAGGTTTCATGGCCTCGGTGTGTGACAAACCTCAGCTCTCCCTTCTCCGGGACCCCCGTGGACCTGACTACAGCGATGTGTCAAACCATGCCTTCAGCATCTTTAGAAAGATTAATGACCGCGTGCTCTGAAAAAGACTCCCCGGCCTCCATCTGGGCTCCTTACGCAACCCGGAGGGCTATTCAGCCAGAACTGGAAATGCTAAGTGGACGTGCTGGACTCGGTGGAGTTTGAATCCAGTCATCATTTATTGAAATTAGGAGCCGGTGTGAAGGTGATGCACTCTGATCTGCTATAGTGAGATGGTAAAGAAAAGTCCTTAAACTGTAATCATACTTGTTCACCTCGGCCTCCGGGAATCTGGCAAACCAAAGAACAGACTATATCCATTATGTGTGCTTGCTTCACTCTTATACACACATATATATATATATATATATATATATATATATATAGTTTCCCAGTACTGGGTTGCAGCTGGAAGAGCATCCACTGTGTAAAACATATGCTGGAATAGTTGAAGCTTCCTTCCACTGTGGCGGCCCCTAATAAATAAGGGACTGAGCTGAAGGAAAATGAAAGAATGAATGAAAGATGCCCTATTGGATTCCGTGCCTTTCTGTATTAGGACAATGTGGTTCTTGGTAGGTTTATTTGTAAAAAAGCCTCAGATGAACAACAACCAGTTATGGGACGTCAGGGTCAGCAAAACCTTCTTTACACTATGGACAATTTAGCTTACTCAATTCACTTATAGAGCATGTCTTTGGACTTTGGGGGAAACCGGAGAACCCAGAGGAAACCCCCTCGAACACAAGGAGAACATGCAAACTCTACACAGAAATGCCAACTGAGAACCAGCGACCTTCTTGCTGTGAGACGAGAGTGCTACCCACTGCACCATCGTGCTACCAACAACAACAATAATAATAATAATAATAATAATAATTTTAATAATAATAATAACAATAGTAATAATAATAACAACATTAATAATTAAACGCTGCTCCAATTGAAGTAGAAAAACTAAATGAATTAATTTAATTTGCTAATAGCACTTGGAAAAAAACTATGGAAAAGTTGTCTTTTGCCAAATACTACAGGTCACACATCACAATAAGGGTTATTAGTTAATGGTAATTAATGCATTTACTAACATGAACAAACAATGAACAATACATCTACTATTTGTTCATTTTAGTTAACGTTAGTTAATTAAAATTCAGTAGTTCATTGTTAGTTTGTTAACTCATGGCGCATTAACTAATGTTAACAAGCATGGACTTGGATGTTAATAATGTATTAGTAAATGTTCAATTATGATTAATAAATGCTGTACATGTGTTGTTTATAATTAGTTCATGTTAGTAAATGCATTAAGTAATGAACCTTGTTGCAAAGTGTTACCATACTACATGTTGGATAAACTAAAGTAAATGGACTAAACTCCACAAAATCAGACATATCTAAATAACCTTAACTATGTAGAACCAGTGTTTATGACTGAATAATGTTTAGTCAAATATTAGTATTCACCAAAGAATGTGCTTAAAGTGAAAAAAGAGAAGGTACATAGAGTCAGTTTAACTGGGTGAACGTGAGGACCAAAGACTATAGAATACACAAGACATGTCACTCACATAGTTTGGAATGGGGAAAAGTGTAATGATCAGTAAGGATAATTAAGTCCTGCATATTAGTACAGGAGCCAATCATCGATCACTATCGACTGACGTTTCTCTGCGTGAGAAGCTGGGACCAGATGTGTGCTTTTATGACAGTTTTTGTGGTAAACAGACACACTGGAATCTCAGAAAATACTCCAGTCAAACTCACATCACATGACGGCAACTATTCAAACACCCAAAAAAATTGTAAACAAAGAGTTGCTGCCATTTCTGGCGCCATCAAGACCAAGTTGTAAATTACTTCAGAAGACCAGCATAATCCGACAAAGCTTTGGCCATGGCCATAAATGAGCATGGCCATAAATGAGGTTGGTGTCGTGATCTTGTTCTTTTCGAGTGTGCATGCGCATGTTTGGGCAAACTGAAAATATGCAATTTTGATTTGAACGTTTAAAGCTAAACAGTTTTTCTTAATTTTACTGGTGATTGCAAATATGTAATGTAATTGTAAACTTGGCAAACAGTTTTGGAGAGTTTGATGTTTCCCCATTCAGACAGAATGCCTGAGCATACTGCCCAAGAGGTGTTTCAAAGATGGCCACTGAGTGAAAGAGACTTTTGTGAGGACTAATTTTGCCATCTTCAGTAATTTTTCTGCCTGAAAAAGAAACAGGAAACTTGTATCTTGAAATCTTGTGGATAAGCTAAGCAGTGCAAAAACTGTGTAAGACACATTAAGTGTACTCTAGTGCACACATAAGACCTCAAGTATGCTAAAATATTTATACTGGACCAGTATGCTTATTGGTCCTTAAACAACATATAAACCAATCAGATGACACATGAAAATTTGATCAACCAATCATTTCCCTCAGCTTATGGTAAGAATAGAAAATGCAGTGAATACCCAACATCATATCTATATCTTATATCATCTCCTCTACAATAATGTAGCTTTCTCAGCAAACTAATGGATTTTACATGTTCATATGCAGCAAGGCCACTGAATTGTGATAGAGGTCAGCGAGTCTGTGGTATGTTCTGAAAGAGATTAGATCCAGACATGTGCTTGGTTATTTTGGACATGTGCAGATGTAGGAATAAGCATTAATGCCAGCTCCGCATTTGCAATCTCGGGAGCCTGGAGCTTTATCAGAAAACCTCTTTGCAATTTAGAGGCTCTTCACGGACAGAAACCTATCTGAACGCGACTCAAGCAACCTAATGTCTGTGAAGCAATGAATATTCAGGCTCATGCTCCACTTCCCTTTCTTTCTGGCGGGAAAAGGCATTAAAGCTTGGGGCTTGCAAAGACACTCATTACTAGTGTCGCAAAGCCAGTTGCACACTTATACTCAAACAAACAGTTGTCATTTGATGGGTTAACTATAATTAATTATAGTGCGATATAATAATAATGAAGAAGATGATGATCATAATAAGAAAATTGTGGAAATGAAAGAGAAATAGTATGCAATGCATAAACTGTGGAAATTGTATCCATTCATTTTTTATCAGTCAGTTAGAAGAAAGCAAATAAAAAACAAGCATACAGAGGAATCAAAATTAGAATACAAATTGTAAACATTTTGAGAAATAATGCAATCTTTGTTCACAAAGAAAGGAGGTGGTAAGGTACTGTCACCTCACAGCAAGAAGGTTGCTGGTTTGAGTCCCGGCTGAGCCAGTTGGCATTTCTGTGTGGAGTTTGTATGTTTTCCCGTGTTCACATGGGTTTCCTTCGGGTTCTTCGGTTTCCCCCACAGTCCAAAGACATGTGGTATAAGCAGAGATGGGGAGTAATGAAGTCCAAATACTTTGTTACTGTACTTAAGTAGATTTTTTCTGCTATCAGTACTTTACTATTTATTTACTAACTTCCAAATTTTACTCCTTTCCTTTTTTTTCATAAATATCTTTACTTTCTTCTCCTTACATTTTTAAATCAGGCTCGTTACTTTCATTTTCATGTGTTTGGTGGGGCGATCTATATTATTTCTTGTCATTGCACAATTTGAGCGCCTTTTTGATGCAGTCAGTCTACTTTTGTCTATGTTCTTGCTTAAAAAAAACTCTCAAAACTTAATTTTGTGGCATAATTGATGAGTATTTTTCTGATTTTGTGGATTTCTCGTCCGCCATTAACAGTCCTCATCCGTTTCCTGTGCAGCACATGCGAGTTGCTATGGTAACTACACATGTTTGGGAGAAGCACACTTTTTTTCGAACTGGAATTACCTGTGCTGTTCAACGAAAAATAATGCACATCCTCAAGCAAATCAGAATCAAGAATTTCAAAAGACCATGGAATAAGTTAATTGAATGAACTAATTTGGCATTAAACATATGCTGGAATAGTTGGTGATTCATTCTGCTGTGGTGACCTGAAATTGAGATTAAACTGAAGGAAAGTGAAGGAATGAATGAATGAATGAATGAATGAATGAATGAATGAATGAATGAATGAATGAATGAATGAATGAATGAACGAATTTGAAAAAAATTCGGTTGAGGTTGTACATGCTAGTTGACAAAGGTTTTACAAAAACTACTGTGCTGCTCTGTTGTGGTCTTGATCTGCTCTCTTTTAGTCTCTTCCGTGGCTTAATGACTGTTGAGGGATTTTTAACTACTAGTCACTGAGGATTTTCCAGAGATTTTCAATTAAACATGTTTCTCATCAGGCTTAAATAAATTAAACTTGTATCACTATAGTAAACTTTAGTCCAGTTCTCTGTCAACACAACAAAGGTCTTTTGATTTGTTTTATTTTTTCTCAGCCAGTGAGAGTTTTGGTCAGCGCAGAAAGACTTTCAGCCCAAATTCCCTTAAAGATGCTCTTAAAAGTGAAAATATGTATATACTTTAAAGCTGAACAATATAAGTTCAATAAATGGAAATGACAAACCATGAGTCTCAAACCTCATTGTTTCCTCATTCTCGTTTAAACCATGTGTGTAAAATCCTAGTGAAAAACAGACCAATTCTGAAAAAAACTAAATACAGACTGAGATGTTACATATGAGATCATTACTATACCCCAGAAGCATTTGATTGGCCACAATGTTTCCTAGTGAGATTACAACCCTTATTTTCTAAGTAACATCGGTATTTAACTTCCTTTGTACACTGCATAAGATTTGAGGAACAGTGGGAAGCAGGATGAGCAGGATTCATTTAGAGAAGATAATCCGTTTATTAAGTGCCACCCCAAATAGTAATGTCTGTTAAACTATATTTTGTTAGTTTATTGTATATATTGTGAAATTTGCCACATAGGTTTGTAATGAGGCAACAGAAATGATTGAATATACATCTACTCAGTTTTCTAAAAAAAAAAAAAAAAGAATGTATGATTATTTTGCACATTTGTATTTTAGAATACATCACGCTCTGTGAGCTCCCAAAACATGAGCCTAGAACAGCGTAAGAGTAGAGCTCTTTAATATTCATGATCCTGCCAAATAAGGTAAAAACAGCTTTCATTTTAGGGCCAATTTCAAGGAATATAAAGTGGCTTGTACAACCATTACTGGGTATTTTTTGCACTTATCTAAGGAAGTGGTCCCCAACCTTTTAATCACCATGAACCGCTCAATGCTTGACAATTTTTCTGCGGCCTGGGGGGTGAGTGTACTTACATTGCTAGGCAACCTTCAACCATTTTTTCAGAGGATGACAAGCTGACAATACATTGGTGCAACTCTGATACTAGTTTTATTTATGGAGAAAATCAAAAGGCACTGCAGTGTTTGTCTGAGATAATTAGTCTACCAAAATTGTGTATTCCATACAAAATATGAAGCTGATCAGTCAGTTCTTGTCATGATTCGTTGCATTCTAAGATGTTTTCAACAGGGGGCACCTGGAAGGCACGACTGCGTTGTGTGCGTCGCTGCGTGTGTACAAGACACAAACTTCCATTGAAAATAATGAACTTGTGCATGGAAAAAACACGATATTTGAACAGCCACCCTCATTTGTGATCTCCAGCAGTTTATCTTTTTCTTACACAGACATGCTGGATTCCCCTGATTTGTTGACAAATGGGTAGCGGATTCATTCCTCGGCAGTTCGTTGGTCCTTCACTGGGACTTTTCCCCTTACCAAAGCAACTTCCAAAGATGTCTGTTTCTTACTTGCTGCTTGTGGGTTAAATTTGAAACCAATATGTAACCGAGAGAATACAGTCATTTTTCAAATAAAAGATTGTTCAGACTCAAATAATAAATAAAATGGAAATGATTAATATTTTTTGGTCTGGCCCAGTCCCAATTGATCCATGGACCGATACCAGTCCACAGCCCAGGGGTTGGGGACCAATGATCTAAGGCACATACCTTCTATGTATATATCAGAGAACAATTTAAACAATGTATTAATTCATCGATGGCAGCTTTAAATGTGCAAAAATCTCTGCATGAGAGATACTTATCTATACCCTGCTCATAACTGAACTAATTCCAGCTGCAGTGTTGAACCAACTGACAATTTTTCAGATTACCCTGTCCTCTCCTGTACATGTCTTGGTTGGCCATTAGCCTTTTTGAGGGTATTGAATGAGTTTGTGACATTGTAAAGATGCAATATTCTAGATATTACAGATTTTGAATGACCTGCTTCAGCATGAACCTTTCTCCGGCTTTCATCCGTTTGATCTTCATCTGGACAACTTTCTGTCTGAGAGTTTTAGTCACTTTAGAATGACTGATAGCAACTTTTCAGAGAATTAATAAAATTGACACTAATAAATGGGAGAAATTTTGATCAGTGTTTGTTTTTCTAGTATCTCATTAAAGTTTGTTGTACTTTGCTTCATGCTGTTTGTGCTGATATTCATTACAAAGATGCCCTCGCCCGTGAGATATTGCTTAAATGTGTTCCCGAATCAACCGTTTCGAAACTTGTCATTCAGTCATTTCAAATCCACGTCAAAATAATCTCCCTCTGATTCCATTTCCCATTCAATAGGCCCTCGTGACAGACCTCTGCAACGAAAACTCTCAGAGAAAACATTCTAATCTCTTTCCTCCAGGCCCACAGAAAACAGATTTGTGTTCATTCACCACTGGAAGGTGCGAATATCTGTTCATATCAGAGAGGTTCGTTGTCAGCCTCTGCAGCTTTAAACTCTATCCAGAGCATTGCACACTCACTGAAAATATCTAAACCGGCACTCCATCAAATGTTTTTTAGCCATATCTTTATTTGTATATCCTGCACAAATCGGGTCTTCTGCAAGTTAACTTTGTTTGTTTGCATTCTTTGCTAGAAGCCGTAAGATTAAAAAGTCAATCTTGTGTTCTTATAATTAAATTGCATGAAGTATATAGTCTCACCGTATAATTCCTCTTCCTTAATTGACTGATATTTACATACAAGCTACCAGCTGTCCTAACAGAAGTAAATTAACCTGACAGTGCAGCGTCCCCTTGGAACGCTCTTGGAACAGATTCATTTAATATCCAAGTGTGCAATTCTCACCTGTGCAAAACAACAGCGCAAAGACTGCCAGGGAACTGCTTGATTAAATGCAAATATATTTTAGCGTTTATTGTCGTGGGAGTTGTATCGGATGTGATCAAAACATTCAAAGAAGGGACTTAGTAGAGGGAAAATGTCTTTAACTCGGCTTACGGATATTACAATCAGACCAGAATGAGAGACGCACGGCTGTGTTTTATTTGACAAAACATCTCTCGCTAAATTTATAAATGAATGCAAATTCTATTATAGGGTTCACAAATTACATTGCGTGGTTTAATCAGACTTCAAAACCCCATCATTTTGGGGTGTAATCAGATTGCAACAGGGATATTTACTATGTTAATTGTGAGTGCATTTGTTCATGCAAAATGTATGAGGTGTTTTGGTTATCATTAGGGTTGAGTTACGTAACATTAAAGGCTTAGTCGACCCAAAACTGAAAATTCTCCTATTAATTAATCACCCTTGTGTCGTTCCAATCTATTGAGACTGTCATACACTTTCAGAATCCAAATTAAAATGTTTTAGATGAAATCTGAGAGCTCTCTCATCCTCCATAGACAATGATGGTTCCGAGGTGTTCAATATCCAGAATAGGAACCAAAAACAATAGCCCCTTTGACACATAAAGACCTTTCCGGAAAATTACCGGCAATTTTCCCGAAAGAGATCATGTGTGAACAGGCCCTTTTTGAAAATACTGGTAAATATCTTATGGAAATTTTCTGGGAAGAGAAGTTGTATCATTACCGGTAATTTGCAGGAATGCTGCGCTGTGTGAATGTAGAAGGAAAATTGCCAGAAAAAGCGCATTCATGATTAGAACTGACGTGGATTTTAAGTTGGATCAGTTTTATTTTAATGCTAAACCATCACTGGGTTTGGCATACACTGTAAAACCCAAAAAGTTAAGGTAACTCAAACCATTTAAGGTCAAAAACTAATCCTAATGAGTATTGTGAGCTTAATCTATTTGAGTAAATGAAGCAATTTGAGCACAGTAAAATCCAATAAATGAAGAGAACTTAAGCCAACTGAGTACTGTAAAAGCCAATATGTTAAGGCAACTCAAACCATTTGAGGCAACAGATTGCTACAAAACATTTGAAAAAAAATTAATCTATATGAGTGCTGTGAGCTTATTCCATTTAAGTTGAAGTAATGAGGTATTTAATTGACTCGCTACATACTACACTCATTTCATTTGACAGTTGGGTTTTACAGTGTAGTATGATTCAAAAAAAGAGAAAACATCCAGTGAGCTGCAGTCCTGCGGGTGAAAATGCCTCTAAATCTTTACATTAACAGGCTTTTTTTTCTTCTACTTTTAAAGGATGAAATGTTTATGAGCTGTTCATTAAAAAATCTAGATCATCTCCATAGAGATGTATGCATAAGTGCTGCACTTCACCTTTTTAAGTGAAATGCATACATACCTGTTTTTTTTTTCTTCTTTTTTTTTCTTCAAAGCACAGCAGTATAATAGTCTCTATCTGCTAGTGGCTTGAATTTAAACACCCATCTTTGCCTGTGTCAGCGACATGTTTGGGATGATTCTGGTTGGTCCCCTTGTGTGGATTCAAACTCAGAAGAGGAACCTTAGAATAAGTTCAACTTTTTAGATAGAAGCTTTTTGCTTTCTGAATAGATACTCTCAAAATATGCACAACATCATATAATGTAAATAAGTATAAGAGAAAAAAATTTGAATATGAGAAAAACTTTAATGATTGAAACATCGGTGATGAATTCATACAGGCTCTCCAAAATGTAACAATGACTTGAAAATGATTTCTCAAACAGTTAGGTCAGTGTTCTTACACAATTTACACAACCATACAAACAGACTGTGATTTAACAATTGGATTTCACTTTATCTTGCTTAATGAACTGCATTCAGGTAAAACATTAATTCATAGAAAATACTGCAATTAATTCTGGATTATTGTTATATATCTGTTGGATATAATTAAGGATGTCAAGAAATACCACATGTTGCATATTATAAAAAATAAATTGACTTAAATAGCCTACAAATGTCTTCTTTTTACATTTTGACAAAATCACGTTTTTCTTTTTTTCTAAGATGCATCCAAGATGAAGAGTTCATGTAAATGTTAAATTCCGACACTCATATAGGATCTCTGAAGGTCTCTGCTTTTGCTTGAAGATACATTTCTCTGTCAAACAGATTGCTCATCACAGATAGGGAGTTTTGGTCTTTGGTGACAAGTGACATTGACTGAGTACAAACATTCCCTTCATTTCTCCTATATGTTGACCCTGAGGTCACATAATATGTTGACCTTGAGCTGAACCTGATTCATAAAACGGTGTCCTCAAGTGACTCTAATGTCATCTGGGGCAATTCTTTGCTTCCATTTTTCTTTCACTTTCATCCATTCAGTATAAGCTTCTTCTTTCTCCCAGGGCCTTCATTGTTTCGCTTGTATGGACAGGCAAGATATAATTAAACAATTTGCTAAATTGCACTTCTGGTGCATTGTGTATTACCTATTAATGGAAAATTCAGATAATTTTACCTACTCTGACTTTTGAGTCTTGTTCATTGAGATGATTTTGTTTTTGAGTCCTGTTGTGCAATTTGCCAAAATATAAAAATATTACAAGTTGCTTCCAAACACATCTACAACTAGCCCAAACTCAGATTAAACTACAAACAAGTCATAACTCAAATGCCATAAGAAAGAGAAAATAATCATTCATTGTAGGGATGCTCCGATCAGGATTTTTGCAGCTGATACCAGGTCCTGATTCCTCGTCAGGTTCATTGAACAGTGCAAAAAATACTATCCACAAAACAGACCATATGTCTTCAGTGATTCAATTGGAATATTATCAAGCTACGAGAATCCTTTTGTGTGCACAAAATACAAAAAATAACAACTTTAGTCAACAGTTTCTCCTCCTCAGTGTCAGTATAGGGCGCTCATACTTTCTGCTCATACAGATTTAATTTAATTAAAGAATTAAAAAGATAACCAAATTGTAATATTACTTGAACTATTTAATGTAAATCCTCACAATTAAGGTGAATTCTGAGCAAGTTATGTGACTGTTAATTGCTTTGTGAGCATTTAATACAATTATCTTAGTTCACACGCAAATAAAAAACCCATATTCCATTAATTCTTTAAGCTATTTCCCCCTCTGTACTGTTAAGCAGTCTATATTTACAGCAATATCAGCCTTGAAATGGAAAGGAGCAAAAATGAATATGCTAAATTGTCAACACATAGTATTTTATAGTACGAGCAAGCATGTAATAATTTGATTCAAATTTACAGTCAGGGCAACCTTTAATGCATATTAATATACTACTTTAACTCACTTCACTGAAAAGAATAAGAGTCCTGCACCAGATAAACAGTGCAGCCAGACAGAGCGGGTTCCTTTATGTGGCTAGATGTATTAAATGTAGCCTGCTCTTCAGTTCAGACTCCAGGTTTTCTATAGCGTTCAACTCCTCAGGCTTAAATGGACTTTGCATAGATGATTCATTCTTGGAAACGAAGTGTTCTACCAGGCTCAATAAAATGAAAGCCACTGATTAAATATAATGAAACATAAATGAACATTTCTGTACCTGGAAGTTCCGCATATGTTATGCGTTTAAAAATGTGTTTATAGTTAAAACAAGATATAATTTTGTAGACCTGTAATTCTACTTCTTTTACCCTCAGCCTTCCATTTTATTCTGATTTCCAAGTGCTACTGTTTTATTTTATTTTACTTCAATTTACTTTATTTTATTCTATTGCAACAAATTAACAAAGTTGAAACAATTTAACTTTAGAAATCATCTCCACTTTAAAAAAAATTAGGTATAACTTTATTTTGATTGTCCCTTTAACACATGTTGTTGGATTTAAGTTACGTTGCATCTACATGCCAACTAATTCTCATTAGTTTATAAGTAGACTGTTAGGTTGGGTTTAGGGTTAAGGTTAATGTAAGTTAACACGTATTTGCAAAGTTCCTTATAGTCAGTTAAATGTTTGTTGAAGGAGCAGTATCAACAGATATTAAGCAGACAGTCTACTAATATTCCAATAAGTAGTAACTGGCATCTACTTGCAATGCAACTTTTAGTCAACAAAATGTGCGATAGGGACAACCAAATTAAAGTCTTACCAAAACCGAATGTTAACTTTCAAAATGTTAAAGTATCCTATAAATGTATGTTGTCATGCCTTTTTGATCTAATATTTTATTGTTTAGTTATTTTTTTATTTTGAAGTCTTATCATTCATTTTTAGTATTATTACTTTTGTTCAGTCCATTTAATTACAATTTTATCATTTTAATCCTTTTATCTTAATGTACATTTTCCATGCGCAAAGAGATTGTTAAATTATTTAGATTTTTTATTTTCTTTGTAAATTTTGCGTGTGTGTGTGTGCAACTTGACCTCATGGCAATTCGTAACTTTTTAATTTAGTGTGCGTATGATTTCGTATTGAGTTTGTATGAATTCATAGGATTTCATACAATCTCATTTGTACAATTTAGCTTGATTTGCTCATCCCCTAATGACAGTTGAGTTTATAGGCGGGTTGGGTGCCATGCCTCCTTTTTAAAATTGTACATTTTTGTACGACTGAACTCGTATGAATTAGCCACTAAACAAACAAAACGCTAAAATATACTTTTCCTTATGAGATCAGGTTGGTGTGTGTATGTGCATGTGTGTGTTCAAAGTTCAGCTGTGTGGCAGAATGTCACAATGTAGACCATTCAAATTAACTAAATATAAAACAAAAAATACTAAAAAATGGGTCAAAATTACCCGAGGAGGTGCTTAGGGTGGCAAGATGGCTCAGTGGTTAGCACTGTTGCCTCATAGCAGGAAGGTCACTGGTTCGAGCAATTGATTATAATTTATACCAGGGGTGCCCAACCCTGTTTCTGGAGAGCCACCTTCCTGCAGATTTCAGTTGCTACCCATATCAGACACACCTGAACCAATCAATTTTGGACCTGAACACCACGTGATAATTACAGGCAGGTGTGTCTGATATCGGTAGCAACTGAAATCTGCAGGAAGGTGGCTCTCCAGGAACAGGGTTGGCCACCCCTGGTTTATACTTTTTTGTGTGTCTGTGTATTGTATTGTGACCAATGACTGTAAAAAATATGGACGACGCGACAGCCCCTTTTCCCATTGAACGCATTGAGGGCAAAACGCCTGCTTGACGGGCACAAACTGTCGCAAAAGTCGGCTGAAATTGGAGCCTTGACATGCGCAGAAGGATTGTCTGATGGAGCCAGAGGAGGAGCCGCGAAAATGAGCGGAGTCGAGCTTCCAACCAAACGCTTTATGTAAAATCAACCACGCCCCCCGAACTTCTCACTCGACTGCTGGTGTCTGCACTATAACAAACGCTCACTGATGTAAATAGAAGCACTTACATTAAAAAAAACACAATAATATACGGTTTAAAAACGGTGTGATGTAAGCTGTTAAACTTTAATAAAAGCAATACATGGTGGACTGCATAAATAAACGATCTTTTATACACTCTAGCCTGAATATGAGCACAAATAATATATTCTCTTATTGTTATATTTGTTGTTGGTATTTGTTATCTTCATAGGGGTAGAAATAACAAAATATGAACAATAACATATAAACAACACATACATTTTTAGAAAGGTTTTTATTTTTAATTAGCCATCAACAGAACCCAAAATATAGCCTACACACCATAACGATTTACCATGCGGGAACAATCGTGCGTTTAGAAGATAAATACAGCAAGATTACTAAATATCAACAGGATATTTACACATCCCAACCCTGCAATTAGTCAATTTGTGCAAAAAACTTTGCACTATTAATACAACGTCTATCTGCTGCAACATCACTAGTATATTGTTTATTTATTTTCGCTTGAATTGTTTATTTATTTAATTTTTTTGCCTCCGTTTTCATTTGGTTTATTCGATGCCTTCATTATATCTGGCAACGAGGAATTTACATTCATTTTAATGTTAGCTGGAGTGTTCAAATAAAACGCCAACAGTAAATGATGTAAATAAATAATATCTAACATTACAGCTCTATTAGGTTATATAAGATTCGATTTCAAGAACCTTATAATGATTTATAACAGCAAATTCAGTAGATTACTTAATAACATGCCAAAATTTAAAATGCAGAGACGTCCTGTAAAGCAAGTTCAAATAACCTTACAGGAGATCAACGTGGAGATTATTATTAAGACACAAAGAGAATTACTGCTAACGATCTCCTGTATTTTCCCCGTACTTAAATTGGTTTATTTTATTGTGCAGTTTTATTGTCATTTTCGTATTTCTTAATTCTTGTGCACTACAAAATGTATTCAATTGTATTATTATTTAATACTTGTGCAATCGATACAGGTTTATTGTTATTTATTTTGTCCTTTATTTAAATAATTGCTATGTATGCTGTTTGCATCTTTATTCAAAGGTTAAACTCAGTGATACACTTTGCGTTCACATAGTAGCATGCGTTTGTTGTTATATCAACAAAAATTGTTGTAATAACGTTAACAAATGTGAGGGTTTTATATAATGAAGATTCAATCGCGCCAGCTCCGGGCAGCAGCGCACATAACCTACTCGCGGCGTCGCGGGCTGATTCCGGCTCGCATGCGGCAGCGCCTGCTCGCTCGGCCGCCGCATCTGGCTCAATTGACTCAGGCTGGAATCGGGCAGTGAGTCCAGGCATCCGGAGTAGGTCCAGCAGAGGTAGTCAGTCTGAGGGGTAAGTCTCCGGCAGGCAAGAACTGGCCCCAGTGTATTTTGCTATCTGGGTGGCTAGGCGTGTATTAGCAAACTAATAAAGCCCGAAAAAAGCTCTGACCTTAGCGAATAAAAAGTGTTCCACCAGATCATGTATGTCAGAAACTGTAGTTTACTGCTGAACTCATTTTGTCATAGTAAAATATCACAGAAATTGAGTAATAACACTTTAGTCTTCTGCCGAAGCTCAGACGCCGCGCTTTGAGAAACTGTCAATCACCGCTGTCAATCACGATGACACGCCCAGCATTAAATTACTGCTAAAAACAAACTGTTTACAAAAATAAAGATCTGCACCTATTTCAGCACAATAATCAGTGCCTTAATCGACCAGAACTATCTTTCGGGACATTTTATTGCAAGTGTAATTAATTTTTTTATTTGGGCTCAAGTCTCCTTCATTAACACGGAGGAGGCGGGCTTTATGACTTGTACTGCAGCCAGCCCCCAGGGGGCGATCTAACGGCCGAGACCTTCACTCAAACGCAGGCTTGCGGCACACTTGATTGTGACATGTATTTTTTATTTTGTAACTCTGTCCTATACTGCCTGTCTTGACCAGGACTCCCTGATAGAAGAGATATTGCATCTCAGTGTGTCATTCCTGGTTAAAGAATTTAAATAAATAAACAAGAAATGGGCATAGTGAAGAGGTGTCCATAGGTCCTGGAGGGCCGGTGTCCTGCATAGTTTCACTCCCACTTTGTTCAACACACTTGCCTGGAAGTTTTAGTATACCTAGAAAAAGCTTAATTAGTTGTTTCAGGTGTGTTTAATTGGTGTTGGAACTAAAATTTGCAGGCCACCGGCTTTGGGCCGAGTTTGGGCACACCTGCCGTATGAGTGTGTGTAAATGTGAGATTTGGGTTTTGAAATATTGGGTTGAGCTGGAAGAGCGTCCACTGCATAAAACCTGACAAAATAATTGGTTCATTTCGCTGTGGCAACCCAGATTAACCTTCCTGTCGTGTTCTGGTCAAATCTGACCGATTTACATTTGAAAACACTCATAAATATTGTGTTTTACATTTGATTGCCTCAAGGCATCATCATATCCTCCACACTATGCATTTAAACATAAGTGATGATCACCTCTTTCACTGAATTTTGAGTGTTTTAATCAACAGCGTTACACCTGTGGAGTTCCCGGTCAAAAGTGACCACCGTAAGAAATGAATGGCTAAACAGACTATATTCAACCATCAAACAGAAAACATCCCCATATACACTACCCCAACTCACTCACTCTCTCATACACATTTCAGACTGAGTACACCTCTTTCCCGTGCTTATGTGCTGATTCTCCCATGTGATTACCTCCATGACATGACCATTTTGTAATACATTATCAGTGCCTATTGGTATTTTCACTGCAGCTATTTTATCTCTAATTCTATAAATTCTATTTAAACACTAGTTTGTTTACAGCTAAAGAATGTTTTTTTTAGCAGTTTAAGAGCAGTTAAAAGAGACCAGTCAATTTTGACTGGGAACACTAAATTAATGGGCGAGGTATGAACAGGACAAGAAGGTTAATAAAGGGACTAAGCCAAAAAGTAAATGAATGACTGAATGAGTTGGCGGTTCAATCCGCTGTAGCGACCTCTGATAAATAAGGGACTAATTCGAAGAAAAATGAATGAATGAATGACTTGAGGAGAAGATGAATGTTCAATTATGAATGGCAGCATTAAAATACAAAAACACTACAGTTTCACAAATGTAGAAGTCAATATAAAATTCATTCTGAAAGGTGCAAAACATAACTCTCTGGCAAAGTTGTGTGTGTGTGTGTGTGTTATACAGAGCATCAGCTCTAGACAAAAGTCTGTCACATTGTGAGACAGAAACATATTACCATGACCTCAAGTTCCTGAACACTGGCCTCAGAGAGAATCTCCAGAGATGTTCCAGGAAACCTGAAGGACGCGAGTTAACAGCAGTAAAACTTAAAGCGAAAGAGACAGAACAAAAAAAGTCCAAAATCAAAATGATAACTTTAGTGCCCAAAAAAAGCTCTCATAAATGTACCGTGATCACTTGTATTTCCATATCAGTGAGTGAGGCTGAACCCCTGCAGACTCCAGTCTCCACTTTCACAATCGTTAACAGGCATATAAGACTAAGCCCTCAAATAAATTCCTTAATCTTCTATAATGAATTCTCCAAGCTCTCTTTCACATGTCACAGATGCAGGAGGGGATTGTTCCCAGTGTACATTTTTTTCTGATACGTCAATGCGATGATCAAAAAAATCACTGCATTCAGATTGACAGAAGCGGCACGCGTTAAACATGTTGCTGACACAGGCATTCAGATTAAAGAGTGCGCTTGCAAGAATTTCCATACTGTATGGTGCATGCTGCAGCTCTGAATCTGAAAGCACCTGAGCTGCCGGCACAATTCATTTAGGTATGTTTGAGTCTCTCGGCTGAGGCTTGAGATTAGAGCAATCCAGAGTCGAAGCTGACAGTCTTTTTCTAGCGTTTTCGAATGAAGCCTGCAGCCTACAGTTTCAGGTTGCTCATACATATATAGTTTTATAGGCAAGGAGTGTATATCTATAAAAGGCTTTTGTTGTCAATTGTAAAACACCTTTTATTATTCTTTTTAGCATATTAATATATGTTAGATTTAAATTTGCTTTATTTCTCATGGTCTTGATGGTGAAGTATGCTGTTTCTGTGCTAAAGTGGCACCTAGTGGGGTTAAAAGATACAGCATTTTCTTTTTATTATTAATAAAACATTTGCAAATGCTTACACCTACCACATCCCCTTTTAAGATTGTTTTCTGGCAAGGCTACAAACTTTTTGAAAGATGTTGCCATTTTCGCACGTTTCAGGTTTGGCCAGGGGAGCAAATAAAAGCTTTTCTCCTTTTTTGCCCCTTATTTTAGTAATTCCTGTGTGACTCCAGGCGATACTTCTGGGTTTCTTCCCACCGCAGCCTTGCTTTCACTTTTAAAATGAAGGTCTGAATAAGTTTATTGTCTTGATTACATCTGCATATGTTTTATAGAAGGGACTATTTTGTCACACTGCTCACTTAGTCTTTATGATTGGTGTAATTTTTTGGAATAGCATTATGGGTAATGTAGTTTTTCAGCACAAATTCCTCTTTTAAAAAAATCTAATTTATGGGAGCAGGTGATTTAAAAAGGTATTGACAACCAGTTTATCAGTTATTAACCAAAAATTCCTTATGTTTAAAATGTCGAGTTTTACTTCTTGATCCCGACAGTTGGACTGCTCTCAATGTTTTGGTGAAAGAGATACTTTTCAGAGAAGAAGACCCTTAAATGCCATTCTTATAATAGTCTGTTAACAATTTATATTCATCATTGTTTGACTTTATCTAATGAAGATTTTTAATTGAAACATTATTATTTTACTTTAAAACGAAAGGAAATAGTCTGCAGATTATTCTCACTGAATTAAATGTGTTTAATTTTTGACAGGAGATTCTAATATTACTCTTATTTTCATATATTTAGTTCTGCACAGAAGTATATTAGAGGCTTCAATTCAATTCATGTTTATTTATGTAGCATTTTTACAATGTAGATTGTATCAAAGCTGCTTAACATAGAAGTTCTAGTAAATTGAAACAGCCAGTCCATTTTCTGAGTTTACATCAGTTCCTCGTGGTTTAAATTTCACTGCTGAAAGTCAAAACACTGAAGAGTAAATCTATCAATGTGCAGCTCCACAAGTCCCAAACCAAGCAAGCCAGGGGTGACAGTGGCGAGGAAAAAACTTCAAAAAACCTTGAGAGAAACCAGGCTCAGTTGGGCATGACCATTTCTCCTCTGGCCAAACTTCTTGTGCAGAGCTGCAGTAGGCTACATATTGTTGCAGTAGGCTACATCTCTACATATTGTAGCCTACTTAACATAGTTGTAGAATCTGTGTGTGTGATCTATTTTTTCACCTAAAATATTCTCGCTCTAAAATGTTTGCCAGTTCATGATTTTCATGACACTCTTTTCCTATGGTTATTGAATCTAGCCTGAAGCATACAACTTTTAGCTACTTAAAGTTTGAGGAGTTTCACTCAATAGAGCATTAGAAATGAAAAGAAAATGAAAGAAAAGCAAAACCATAAAACGCCAAGAGGCTTTCATGATGAATACACTCTAATTTAACCTCTATGAATCATTTAAACACCCTTTATTATCTCTAAATTTCTTTTCAGCTAAGGTTAGGCTATGTCTAAATTCTCCATATAGCACAAGCTGGAAGTCATTCAGATGGACTGAGAGTCTGAGGGCTGATATCTGTGAGACTGCACTGCTACACACACAAAAGATTCTCATTAGTCATACTGTCTGTAACACACTTCTCCATCCTCTCTGGCTTATAATGAGAGAATGATTACATCGTTCTACACGGCTGGAAAAACTGATTTTCGGTATTGCGTAAGCAATTTAGCTTTCCGGTTGGAGGGACGTCAAATTAAAGTGTTGTCAAATAAGACACACTTCAAGAGTTCGCTAAGATGTAAATGACAGTGCGTGATTTTTAACTTCTGCGCACTTGACCATCAAACGGTCAAGATAAACAATGTACCCAATAAAAGCATGTCTACGCCGTCTCTCTCTACACTGGAATGGTACAGACTCTCAGGATTAATGTTATGTTGATGCTTTCACGTGGGCAATTCAAGAGCGCCATCTGCTGTAGAAATTAATATCTTCACATCCACTTCAGTATAAAGTCTTCCTCTTCAATACTTTTAGATGAGACACTGCAAGCAAATAAAAACTGTCAGTTTTGAAAACTTGGTCTTTTGGTTGTTCATAAAGTTTTTTTTTTTAATCCAATGTAAAGAAACCGCACAATATGCAATTTTAAGTAATGTTATTGTCACACTATTTCAATTTGTGTTTGTAGATTACTTTTGGGCTACAATCTATCTCTTTTATCTTTGCCATGATGACAGTAAATGATATTTTTTCTAGTTATTTTGTGATATAGTGTTCAGTTTAAAGGGCAAATTAAGGCTTAGATAATAAAGCTAACTAGGCAAGTTAAACAAATTAGGCAAGCCGACAAAAGGGGTTTTATTAGCCAATCAAAGAATTCTTAATCACAGGCCAGGGTCTTTTAAAGAAGCCTGAAGATGACTGAAAATATATTAAAATAAGACAAATCAATGTTTAAAAAATAAGCTTAAAGTAGTTTCTCTCGGGTGGCATGGTGGCTTAGTTAGCACTGTCACCTCACAGCAAGAAGGTCGCAACAACAACACAATTAATGTTTTTTTGGGGGGATAACGTAATTGTTTTATGCTCAATACACCTAAATTTGCTAAACCAATAACTTAAATTAATACCTTCATAGTGTCCCGATACAAATCAATTGTGTGGAACTGAACATTTTTACAGTGTACTCGGAAAAACTAATTTTACAACACTGGAAGTCTTTTTGTTGTTGTTGTTATGTATATTGGCTTGTGACTACTAGTTTGTAAGAAATTGTTATACTGTTCAAAAGCATTTAAAAAGACTTAAGCATTGCTAAAAAAAAAAAAAAAAAAAACTTTATATATAAAAATGTATACATATTCGACTGCATATACTCACACTGCATTATGGTTATTATCTTTTAAAAACGTTTTCCCTATCTATCTGTCCTTTATCTAACGTCACAGACATGCTTAAGGTAAGATAAGTAGTGTTGGGACAAAGTTGTAAATTATAAAAAAAAAATAATAATAATTACAATTACTCTTCTTTATTATGAATTGTTTGTTATCATCACTAATCATTTATTTACTTATTATTAAGTTATTTTTTGATAGCTAGTTGTTGTATTATTTGTCAAAAAATTCATCTTAGACTGTGGTTTAAAAACATCCAATTATCAGATAATATGAACATATGTCTCTTTTATTATTCTCTCTGTGGTTTTGCAGGATATAATTAATAAATATAAAATAGAGGATTTCTATAAAATCTATATAAATGCATGCCAATCATGCCTTTATAAAATTATGCTTTAACACAGCTAGGAAATTGAAAATCATGCAAATCTGACTTGACACGATGTCAACACCTGAATACTTATTCCACTAGCATTCACATCTACAATATGAATATATCTAATGCTGTAGGAAATTTTTTGGATAAGGAAATGTAATAAAGTTTTCTTTCATTTAAACAGATCGTACATTTCAAGTTTTAAACTTTACAGGGTTCACACTCAATTTTTAAGGACTATAGCACCATTACTTTTCAATCAAGTGCCTTTCTTAATTCCCTCAGCCTACCCTCTCCACAAGAGCTGTCATTGGGGCAGTACCTTTTCAAAAGGTACATATTTGTACTTAAAGAGTCCTTAGTAGTACCTCAAAGGTATATATTATTACCCAAATGTACCTAAAATGTACCTTTGAGGTACCAAAATGGACTCTTCAGGTACAAATATGTACCTTTTGAAAGGTACTGTCCAAGTGACAGCTCTTGAACCTTTATTTCTGAGATTGTATGTAATGCCATGAAAGTTTTGCAAGATGAAACTGCAAGTCTCGGACACAATGTACTCACTGGAAGTAGTGATGTCACTGTGAGGGGTAGGGTTAGGGGCAGGGTTAGGTGTAAAAAGCATTGCATGCAGCTCAGATTGCAACTGCACTAGGTCTGCATCCAGAGCCTTTTCACTTCCCATGCTTTGAATCCATATGCCTGCAATTCAAGTACTTTCAAGAAGTGTGGAAACCTTGACTTAATTAACGTGTAATATTACATTTTGAGGCAAAAATCTTCAAAGTTAGGACATTCAAAGTTTAATGCAAACTGCTGCTGCACTACAAGGAGTTTTGACATCACAACCCCTACGGTGTCACATGTGGCATCAATACCAAATACCAAATTGTGATCTGTCATTCAGCAAACTACGAGACCTGGATTTCCAACTTGATGGCTGTTTTCAACTCCACCCCCAACTGTGCTCAGCTAATCTTGTTGGATCATCGACTGAAGTTATGGTTCACATCAAACGCACCTAAAGCTTTTCAAATCTTCAAAACAACTCAATCAATTTATTCACAGAATGATTCAATGTTTCGAAGCTTTAGGGAAACTGTGTAAATGCAAAAATAACTTATTTATTTATTCATTTTGTCTTAGTGCCATTATTAATCAGGGGTCACCACAGTGGTATGAACTGCCAACTTATACAGCACATGTTTTACACAGCAGATGTGTTTCCAGCTGCAACCAAACACTGGGAAACATCCATACACACTCATTCACATTTGAGGGAGCACCAAGGAAACACATGTGAACACAAGAAGAACTTGCAAACTCCACACAGAAATGCCAACTGACCCATCCTGGGCTCGAACCTGCAATCTTCTTGCTGTAAGGCGATTGTGCTACCCACTGCACCATCGTGATTCGTGACGCCTGCACCAATAACTTATAATTGACTTTTTCAGAAATGTTGCAAACTTTAAATTAAAAGTATAACTTGTAAAGTCACTTAGTTTACCATCAAATATCATTAAATATTAAGTGTGTGCATAATGCAGACATGTCAACAATGCATTCTTTCATACATTTTCAAGGCTTATATATTGTTTGTTCCATATAGTGGACCAAAAAAACAACCCAACAAAAGACTGTTAGCTATCACCCCTTTTTCTTTTTACAAATAACTTATTAAACAGGGCTTGACATTAACACCCGCGGGTGTGCTAGACTGCTGCTCCTACTAGCCACTTCGGTTGGTTGAAAATAATTTTAAAAATTGTAGTTCATAAAAAGCAGGGTTTGACAATCAGGATAGCCTTCGGGAATTGACAAGCTTTTGAATTTGTCTTTCGGTGTGGCCAGAGGAAAATTTGCTACACACTTAATGTTGAGCCCTGAAAAGACACGTGAAATAATAACTAATTACAATGCAACACCATGAAATCACTACTGATTTGCCAATGCTCACTGAGCAAATTCATACACAACCCAACAGTGAAATGAAGTCATGTGTAAATAACCCAATATCTCAATCAAGTAATTTTAGCATGCCAAACTCAAATTTTATGCATATAAAATATATTTTCACAACAACAAAATTGTGGCTAGTGAAAATGGTGAGTGGCTAGTAATGTTGAAAAACTACTAGCCACAGTGGCATGGTGATCAAAAAAGTTAATAATCGAGCCCTGTTATTAAACATCTACAAACTTGTTAAACTGATTTAAGATCAGGTAAAAATTCTGAAACCCGTTTAGTGATTCGCCACTGAGGGGGGTGGGGGGGGGGGGTGATCTGAATGAATTCATGTGGATTTTATGGAATTACACAAATCGCCCCTAGTGGAGAACCACTGAATTTTTTAAACATTTCTTGACGTAATGACTTAGGGCCTACTCACACTATGCTAAATGGCCAAGGCCCGTTTCCCGCAACGTTTGAAAAGTGTGAGTGCTCTGAATTGGGCTCAGGCACGGTTCACTTGGGCCCAAACTGAAAGGGAGATGTGACTGTTTCATAAGGATTAATTAATCACTCTTACTGTTCAGTGAACGCAAACTATCAGAGTTTATTAAAGACGCAAATCCCTCACTGCACGACAGCTGCAACTTCAGCAAACCTCCTAATTCCTGCAGCACGAGGACTCAATGATTGTTCATGAGCGACAAAAGTGGCGGATCTGTTCGGCGAAATATTTGACTGCGTGTCACTGCATTACAAAGGACTAAATCAATATAAATAAAAAGAAATCTCCACTGTGCTGAGCGAGAGCGCTTACTGAACAGTGCATCATCGATGATGTAAGCTTGCCAAGGCCCGAATGTAATGTGTGTGCGGGCCGTCGGGTGAGGCGGGAGGGGGACAAGCGTGCTTTGGCCCAGTTCAAGACAACTGTACATAGTGTGAGTACGCCCTTAAAAAAGCCCTGTTGAATGAAATCATGTGATGCTGACAATTTGATATGCGCTCTGACAACTGATTTGAAACAAAGGATTCATAAAGGTTTTAAAGCTTCATGAAGCAATCACTGCAGAGAGGTCAACAGACCATTTTTAGGAGAACGAAAAAGCAGTAGTAGAATAAAAATGAAAAATATGTAAAAAAATAATGAAAAACATTAGCACATATCTGAAAAACAATCAAGCCTTCAAAAATACCTAACTGACCTTCCCTTTAAAATACAATTATTTATTCATATTTCATATTTTAAAAATGCCTTAAAGATTAATTCTATCTTTTTTTGAACATGCGGGCCAGAAAGAACAGCTCTGCTGACTCCTTCCTGCTTGCTCTGGGTTTCACAGTTCTCACATCTTGAAATGCAGAGAAAAGTCTCTGCTGGAGCTTATGAGCCAGACCTCCATCCCAGTATTTACAAATTAAAGAGCCTCCAGGCCGCAACACCTTGTCAGCTAAGTCCAGCATTGACAGACACATGGAGACCAGTCTTTCGTGATCCAGCTCCCGGAAGCCGCTGGCATTGGGGGCCATGTCACTGAGGATGACGTCTGCTCCAGCTTCAGGCAGGAGTCTCTCCAGCGCCGTGTGAGTTGAAGGAGAAGTGATGTCATGATTGGTCAGAAACTGAGCTCCGTCCAGCGGGAAAATGTGTAGTATGTCTATTCCGATTACGCTGCCTTTGGGAAGATCCACACCTAGAATAAACAAAGGTTTGTTTAGTAGCGCCATTGTGAAAAATTGTTCGAGAAAATGATTCTGAATCGATTATGGAACCTTCAAAAACAAATTCGAATCTCTCTGGATTCAAGTTTTTATCAGCTGATGTCTCCTTAGAATAGTCAAGGTTATTTTTATTGTCATTCCGCTACATGTTTGGACATACAGAGGAATGAATTGCCGTGTCTCACAAGACAACAGTGCTACATAAATATATCAAATACAAACACAACACTGGACATAAGAGCTATTTAAAAAAAACAAAAAACAATGCATAACTAACATACAGTATACTGTAAGAATACTTTTCAATTGCATGTAGCAGATGCCAGCTGGTAAAGTGCTGAGCAGGTAAGCCTCACTGCTTTGACCTCTAAATGTTCCCCTAGAGGCTTTAGAGGTCTTTAGCCTCCTTGGTAGAACAATCGACTCCCATGTGAAAGGTTGCCGGATCGTTTCCTGCTTGGAGCAGGTTGGGTGGTGTAGGATTGGTGGGGTTACATGTACACCGAAATGCATTCAGCTGCGTCAAAAAAGCTGACTTTATTTAGGTATTAGCTTAAATCTTTCTTAACTTTATTAGAATTGTTTTAGGTTCAAGTGGTTTTTTGTAAGGAACTGAACCCAAATAAAGTATGACTGCTTGTAAAGCATACACCGCCACCTGCTGAGCTCAGAATCATTCAAGAAAGAACACAGATGCATTTTGAAAATCTCAGAATGGATGCAGAATAGATGTCTATGTTTAGGGAATGTCCTCAAAATGACAATTCTAAGAGTTTGTTTTGGCCATGAAATGGTTCTATAAACAACATTTAAGCTTTAAACAGTTGTTCTGAATTTATTTATTTTGCAGCCTGAAAATATGATGAAAGGCATGATTTTATTTTTTTAATTTTATTTTATTTTTTTTTTATTTGCCATCAGCAGGTTAAATGTCATTTTAAATATTTGTAAAATGTTAATTATTCAGTATTATTTGCTGTCAGTCAACTTTTTTATTATTATTATTTATGACAAAATACTCTTTATGACAATATTTTTATTTTAAATGATGAAAAACTTTATCTTCAGTTTACTGCAGTACGTAACTACAAATCATAAATCCACAGAAACTGGAAAGTTGTGGCTATTTAATATGTATAAACTTCAAAAGAATAGTATTTTGATTTGGTTTTGAGTTTCTAAAGTCACCTTTTTAATCAAAATAGTATGTCCTTCCTTAATAAAAGCAGTAATAAAAAAAAAAATGGTGGCACAAAGGGTATCGCTTTCGCCTTACAACAAGAAGGTCACTGGTTTAAGCCTTGGCTGGGTCAGGTGGCATTTCTTTGAGGAGTTTGCATGTTCTCCCAGTGTTCGCGTAGGTTACCTCTGGTTTCCTCCACAAGTCCAAAGATGTGGTATAGTTGAATTGGGTAAGCTAAACATTGTCTGTAGTTTATGCGAGTGAATGAGAGCGTATGGGTGTTTCCCAGTACTGGGTTGCGGCTGGAAGGGCATCCACTGTGTAAAACGTATGCTGGATAAGTTGGTCGTTCATTCCGCTGTGGCAAACCCCAGATTAATAAAGGGACTATGCCAAAAAGAAAATAGATGAATAAACAAAAGCATTTATTTCTACAAATAAAAACATTTAAAAAAAACTGACTTATAGCAGTACATGTATTGACGTGACATGACATGGTTTTTACATTATCCTTCATAATTTACCATTATTACTTACTCTCTCCAGTTGAATTGACTCTTTGCACTGCAACTTGACTCCACGCACCGGGCGCAGCACCGCAGTCAATGACAGTAAAACCCGGTTTGAGAAGTCGGTATTTGTCGTCCATCTCGATCAGTTTGAAGGCGCTTCGACAGCGGTAATTCTGCTCGTGAGCAGCTTTAACGAACGGGTCACTGAGCTGCCGAATCAGCCACCTTTTATCAGCAGCACTCTTGCCCTTTAGATGCAGAGGAGACTTCTTCAGACACACCGCTGACATGTGAATACACGACCTCTGCATGCGTTTCCACATTATTAATAAAGAACTAAGTGACCTAGAGACGAGATCACATGTAGAAATTAAGTGCATGAAAACAAGGAAGCACGTGGGCGACTATGGTTTCAGCGCGTCAACGATGCGTACACTATGCGCAGAGTCATCCAACATCTGAGGTTGAACAGACTAACGTTAATACCTTACTTTAGATATTAACGTTTTCTGTTAAACGGCTTAAAAGTCGTTGAAATTTTTTAAAGAAACATTAATTTTAACATGACTTTGTGCGTTTGCTATTTACACATATGTGGAAAAGCGGTGGATCTGTGTTTACAAAGGAAATACTTTTTAATTTGATGATAAGTTTGTTAAAAAGTAAGCTTACATCAATCAGATAATTTCATTAGCCATAATTAAAACTATGTTATTTATTAGTGACTTTTTTTTACAAAAAAAAAAAATCCTACCCAAACAAATGCTATAAAACTAACTGATCCTGTTCTGTTTCTGTCGGAAATGTTTGACTGTTGCACGCTTTGACATCCGATTACTGAAAGAATTGTTCATTTGAGTCGGATCTTTTTAATGAACCGCATTGAACGGAATGTGGACGCATGTTACAATTATCGCAAATAAATAGTGCTTACAATGTTTACTGTTCTGTAAAAACATGTATATGATTGTGTAAAGTAAACATAACGTTTTCAATTATTTTAACTCGCCTCGTTCTGTTCAAAAGAACCGAGTCACAGAGCCAACTCAGATTTCCAATCGAGAACATTTCACTGTTGCACGCTCAATTACAAACCTTAGGTAGGTGGAGTTTACTTGTTTCGCAGATCTACAAACCATATTTGTACGTACCACACGTACCAATCTAAAATCACTATTATTTCAATATCGACTGTTGTGAATCTGAATCCTCCACGTGACTCTGAGCAACACGCGGGAACAAGAGCGAGAAATTCATAACATACACAAATATTTATTCTGTTTTTGTACAAGTTATTACGTTCTGTCTCCACAGGCTTCTTTGGACAAAGTAAGGATATTATTTGGATAAGAAGTAACCGTGAAAAAACCTTGACAGGACTATTTAAATGAATCGTATTAAGTCACTGTACTTGAATAACCTTATATTATTATCAATTATCTAATCAATTAATTGTCGTCTTCTGTTGTTTGTGATGTGAATGCTTCAACTGTAGTGTAAATACAAGTCAAAACTTTGTATAATTCAACAGAGTCGTCCACATTTCAAAGACTTTATATTACAAAGTTGTTATAAAGCTGTCGTAAAGAGTGATGTTATACGCATTTAGATAAACATCAGTGACTTTCAGACAGTTTGCTGAATTTTAGAGGAACTGTGTTGTATTTATAGGATTATGTTCACGTCTAAGCTGCTGACCCTGGTGCTGGTGGTCCAGCCCGGCCGGGTGTTGCTGGGCATGAAGAAAAGAGGCTTTGGAGCTGGAAAATGGAACGGCTTTGGAGGAAAAGTCCAGACTGGAGAGACCATAGAGCAAGCGGCCAGACGGTTAGAACAAACCACCCCAGTGGCACTGTGTGTGTGTGTGTGTGTGTGTGTGTGTGTGTGTGTGTGTGTGTGTGTGTGTGTGTGTGTGTGTGTGTGTGTGTGTGTGTGTTTGCAACATCTCCACATTTGAGTTTACGTTGAGGAAATTTTGTATTAATTAACACATATTGTTGTGGTTTTATTAATATTTTGAATTTTCTACCAGCTGAAGTAAAGCCATTTTATGTTTTATTTTATGTCAGTTGACCTTTTATTTCAAGTAATTATTTTGAATATATCTTCCTTTATTATACAATTCTTACTTTTTTTCGTGGTTTTGGGTTCTGCCAGTGCTACGTTGTTATCTCTGATATATTGCAATAGTTTTTAATATTCAGAATTTTCTTTACGATGAAATATTTATATTGTTTTATATCAGTACGTAATCTTTTTCATTTCAAGTAATGATTTTTAAGGTTTATATAAGATGTAAGATAAAGTTTTTGAATAAATTTTTTTTTATTGATTTGGGGTCTATATTCTACTATAACTAATGGTATAATAATAACATATGCAATATATTTTGCATATATATATTAGAATACAGATTCAAATAAAATAAACAGTGCTTTTATGATTTTCTTGATATAGTATTCAGGCACAGAACTTGAATAATTAAATGGAAAATATCACTGTATGGTCTTCATCATATTAATAATTAAATATAAATAAGCTTCGTAATCTAAAGCTTCAAACGTTATAATTTCTTGATCTTTTCTGCTTTCTTGAAATGCTTAAAAATAATCAAAGTTTTAAAAACTTGCAAACGATAAACTTTCACTAGATTGTGGATAAACGTTGCTATGATGAACTATTGTACCTGATCAACTATAATCATGACTGGAAATTGTACATGCTACGATGTGACTATGTACATTGTGGTATGTGTGGTTATGTACATTGCGATATCGATACTGAAACGATATATTGTGCAGCCCTATTAATAATGAACAATTATAATTATGTTTACAGGACAAAACATTACAAAAACACAGAACAAAAAATATCTAACAATACATTTTCTAAGAATTTTCTTATAGAGTGTATTATATTTTAGTTTTTACAAATGGTGATGAAACTGTACAGTAATTCCTTTATTTTGCATTTGAAAATGATGTTTATCAGACTAGTTTTGCTGTGCGTTTGCAGCATGTTTTGAACATACTGTAAAACCAGGACATTTCTAGGGACTGTCGCTGGAAAAGGAACATCTCTGGTAACCCTTTGTTAATATAATTATTATAATAACAAAATTACAACTAGGGCAGCACAATATACAGTTGAAGTCAGAATTATTAGCCCCCTTGTTTATTGTTTTCCCAGTTTCTGTTTAACGGAGAGAAAAATTTCTTCAACACATTTCTAAACATAATAGTTTTAATAACTCATTTCTAATAACTGATTTATTTTGTCTTTGCCATGATGACAGGAAATAATATTTTACTAGATATTTTTTAAGACACTTCTATACAGCTTAAAGTGACATTTAAAGGCGTAACTAGGTTCATTAGGCAGGTTTGGATAATTAGGCAAGTAATTGTATAACAATGGTTTGTTCTGTAGACTATCGGAAAAAAAATAAAGCTTAAAGGGGCTAATAATGTTGTCCTTAAAATGTTTTTTAAAAAAGTAAAAACTCCTTTTATTCTAGCCAAAATAAAACAATTAAGACTTTCTGTAGAAGAAAAAATATTATAGGAACTATTGTGAAAATTTCCTTGCTCTGTTAACATCTTTTGGGGAATATTTAAAAATGTAAAACAAATTCAAAGGGAGGCTAATAATTCTGACCTCAACTGTATATAAAAAATCACCAAAACATCGATATCGCAGAGAAGTGCAATGATTTTTATTAATTTTGATGTGCCAAGCATTTGAGTGCTGCATGCTTAGGTTGTTTATCTAAATCTGATCAATCATATGTGGCCATTACTAAACTAATGCCGGGAGACAAGAGAAAAAAAAATGACAAAAGCCATAAGAATCAGAATTTCAGCCGTTTTTACTTTTTTTTGTGGTGTTTTAAATTGCTGATAAAATAAAGCTTTTTAAAAGTAGTTATATCATTATCACAATACTCAACAACATTATTGCATACTTTCTAAGTATCATGCAGCCTTCATTACAATACCAATTCACAACAGCAGTTTTTTTTGCATGAAAGTATATTCATTCAGATCTTATCCTGCGTATGTTTTGCGCAGCGGATGCCCTTCCAGCCACAGCCCAGCACTGGGAAACACCCTATCACTCTTGCGTTCACACACATACACTACAGCTTAATCAATTCACCTATACCGCATGTCATTGGACTATGGGAGAAACCGGAGCACCCGGAGGATACCCACGTTAAAAACGAGGAGAACATGCAAAGTCCACACAGAAATGCCAGCTGACCCAGTGGGACTCGAATCAGTGACCTTCTTGTGGTGAGGCGACAGTGCTAACCAGTAAGCCACTGTGCCACCCATTAAAGCATTTTAATTTATGTAAAAATACAGTTAAGAATTACCTTCTTCATTAACCTCTTTAGGGATTTCATGTTTAGGTGTATCAATCAGTGTCTGTTTTCACTCCCTCAGAGCTACAGATCAAAGTTAAATGGATTGAACCTTGTAGTACCGATAAAGTTTAATATTATTTACTTGTCTTGAACTTAACAACGGTGTCAGTGATCGGTCATGGTCAATCTTCCCGCTTTTATTGGTTTCCCAACTGAAACAAAATGGTCTTTTTTTATTTGACAGGGAGCTGCTGGAGGAAAGTGGCCTCACTGTCGACACCCTCCACAAGATTGGAAACATCAAATTTGAGTTTATTGGGGAAACCGAACTAATGGATGTCCACATTTTTAGAGCTGACAACTATGAAGGAGAGCCAGCCGAATCAGACGGTAAAACAGCTCTATTGTCTGCTTTTTTTTTTTTTTAGACATTTGATGAGGCTAAGGGTCTAATGATGGTTTGTTTTGTCTTTCAGAGATGAGGCCGCAGTGGTTCGACATTGATAAAATCCCTTTCAGCCAGATGTGGGCCGATGACATCTTGTGGTTTCCTCTGATGCTTCAGAAAAAGAGGTTTTTGGGGTATTTTAAGTTCCAGGGTCATGATGTAATAGTTGAGCATAAACTGGACGAGGTGGAGGACCTTTGAGTGGGGTTTTAAAGAGACAGTTCACTTAAAAATGAACATTGTGTCATCATTTACTCAATATCAAGTAAGTCCAAATGAAGTTATTTTTATTCTGTAGAATTAAAAAAAAAAGATATTCAGAACAATGTTGGAGACCGGTAACCATTGACCTCCATGGTAAGGAGAAAAATACTATAGAAGTCAGCATTCTTCAAAATATCTTCTTTTGTAGTCAACAGAAGAAAGTTCAATGGAATACGTGTAGGGAGAGTAAATTATGACAAAATGCTAATTCTTTGGATGAACATTTGCTTTAATACTGTTTTTGATGGATGTTACCACTGTATCAGTGGAAATTATCCAGCAAGATCTGATGTTCACACTACTGAGTATGTTTCATGGATATGGCCAAATATGTAATATGGCCAATATTTGCCTGATATCCAGTGCTGTATTTTGTATTAGCACATTCTTTTGATGTGAGAAGTTTCCATTGAAATCCACACATTCAAGAATCTGTATTCTGATACGGTTTGGTTTTACTTAATTCTTTGTCTTTTCTACAATTAGTAGTGTACTAAATAACAAAAAAAGAAATCGCATCGTTAACTTCGTCATTTACTAAATAAAACATCAGAAAATCCAGACAAAAAGTAGCTTCATTCAGTAGTATGGTGTATTTTTTTATGTCCATCTTTGTTCACACCTAAGTTACAAAAAATAAAAAAATATTGAGAGAAAAATTGTTTTTGTAGGGCTGCCTGTTATTGGAAAAATCAGACATTTTAGTATTTTGTTTTTCTGCAATAAATATTGTGATATACTGTATATACAATTAAACCATCGTCACCTTAAAATTATAAGGTTCTGTCTGCGTTCTGAATGATTTTGAGAAAATTGAGCTTCAAAGTTTTTGCATTCCATAGTAAACAGTATGTGTATAATATTTGTTTTTAAAATAAAAAATCTTAAAATTTAAACAACTTATAAAAAAAACATCCCATAATGTAAATAAGTTGTCATTTAATAAGAATATGTCAATAACCCAATTTTGACAAAAATGTCAGCTAGAACCTTATAATTCTAAGGTGACGAAATGACTAACTGCGATTTTTGAAATGTGTTATCCTATACAAAGTTACTTGTCAAATAAATTAACATGGAAGATTATTTTGAGTTAAAAGTTGCTATTTTCTAAGTCCCCCCCCACACACACCCTATAATAAATTACAAGCATAGATAAATACAAAAGAGCAAAGACAGAAGTGTGATAATATTAGTGTTTCATGGTTTTTGGGGTAGTCAAATAGTATTTAAACTACAGAATTTGAGTAATCAATGTAAAATAATAATGCAAAAGTCTTTAATGCATAAATAAATCGATAAAAGTATTCTTTAATTAAGAATACTAAATGTTGCGGATGTGCGATAT